>NC_056745.1:1280249606-1280292106 GCF_019279795.1 Protopterus annectens
TGCTAATTATGTTGTTGGCACCAACCAGAAAATCTTTTCTGTCTATTAATATATGATTTTCTACTAGCAGGTTTTCTTGTCACCATTAAAACTTGATGCACGGCCTCAGAAAACAGGTGCCCAAAAGGAATTAAGACCATATCATCCAGGAAGTCAGTTGAAGATGATTGATGTTGCAGTGTATTAAACACCCCTGTTTTCATGTGAGTAGATTCATTCAGTGAGGAAGCTTGGGGTAATTGCCCTTGACCATTTCCAAAAGAAGGTAGAAACATGGTTGCCTGGGCCAGAAGGGAATCATCACAATGATCTTGGGGGACTCCTCCTGAACCTTCAAAAGTATCTCAGATATTAGTGGAAAGGGTGGAAATGCATATATGAAATTCCACCAAAGAAAAGAAAATAAATTTGTCTTCCAGGCCTTCTTGCATGGAGTCCTGTAACAGAATTTTTCCAGTTGATAGTTCAGAGAGGTGGCAAAGATGTCTACTTGAGGAACTCCCTATAGATGGATAAAACTATGGAAGACCCCATGTTCTAGTTTCCATTTGTGAAAGTCTACCCTGGCCCTTCTCAGCATGTCTGCCACATAGTTTTGCTCTGACATAATGTAGGATACCTGTAGACTGAGATTGTGCTGTGAAGCTATATCCCAAGCTAGCATGCCTAGTCTGCATATGACTTGTTTCCACCCATTTTGTGACTTTGTTTGTTTTTTTCCCTTTTGAATTGGAGTTTATTCAGTAGCAGCTGGTGACTTCAAATCAAAGGGGGCTGCAGGAGGCAGCTGAATTGCTGGGGCCATCTAGAAAGGGTTGCAGCTATATTACAGTGAGATCAACCCTAAATATGCTTATCAATTTACATAAAATAAGTGCTCAGTCATGATTGCACATGCTGAATAGTCTACCAATCAATACTGACAAAAGAGCATTTCAGAGTTAAAGAAGTGTTTAGGTACTGCTTAACACCTCTAAACTGTGAAAAAGTGGTTGGTCTTGACTGCATCATACTATTGTGACTACACATGATTTAGTAAACCTACACTGTACTGTATGAAGTAATCTGCATTTTGTACAATGCCAAATGAAAAGAAAGGCAATTTGAAGATCTCACTGTACTATCTTAATTTATTATTCACAAATCAAGGTCAGTCCAATGCCTAATGTGCCAGTGATTCTGAGAGACAGTAAGATGATCAAAAAGTCCATACAATTTGCTATTATAGTTACCACAGCTGGAAAGCAGAGCACATTGCTACATGTATGTACAGGTTGATTTGCAGACTTACCTATGCAGTATGCTGCAAACAGTACTTCTTACTCTGTTTCTGCACCCGAAGAGAAGTTGTAGTCTGATCTGAAACACATCAGGTTATACTGGATTTTATTTTTTTTCCTTTTTCTGGACACACAAAAGGGATCGTATCAAGTTTCCCAAGCAGACACATATTCGCTGTATTCTGAACAGCACATTGCTGAAGCATGTGTAGGTTGTTTTGAAGACTTATGTATGCAGTATGCTGCAAACAGTACTTTGCACTCTTTTTCTACACCTGAAGAGAAGCGGTGGTCTGGTCTGGAATACATTACGTCATACTGGATTTAGTTTTTTTTTTCCTTTCTATATACAAAAGGGGCCATTTCAAGTTTCCCAAGGAAGCACAGTATTCATGTGACCCTCGTACCCAATAAGTACTTGTGGTATACTACTGTCACTCGTCCAGTCAGGATCAAATAAATAAGTATTTGTGGGTTCTGTTCAAGCAGCTTTATTATGTACAACCACATCAGGATTGAGGCTTAATAACTTTAACTTAGATAAACTTATAAACAAACTAGCTATTACATTAATACATTTTCAATCACTGGCTGCACTCACAAAATGGCACTGAAGCTAGCACATCCTTGCTATTTATATGCACATTCAGTCCTTGAAATGCTTCTTAAAGATACAGCACACACATTCTATTCTACATCCTCTCTATTTGAGAAATCAGTCATGCAATATTGACAACATTAGCTGAGATGCAATCAGTACAAATAATTCGTCATGCAATTATACAGAACTAGAGACATATATACAATCAAGTACAGGTTGCTGTGTACTTCGTACTAGGTATGGAAATATGACCAAATCATGTGACATAAAAATTAGAATGAGGTCTAGCAACTGGGACTGTCTTTGCTGAATATTTAACCTTAAGAACATCAAGATCATCATCAGGAATGGAAGTAGAAGTTAACACATGTTCTGCAACAGGAGCATTTCTGGATTGCTCTGAGATCTCGAGTCTGTATCACAGCAACAGTGCTGTGATATAAATTCTGGTACAAGGAGAAGCTGCCTGTGATTTCTCCTGTATTCCACACCCTCAGTTTCTACGAAGTAGGATCTCGACTCGGTACATATACTTGTTACTCGACCAATCCGGTCGAAACATTTCACCATTTGTATCCTCACTGTCTCTCCTTCTTTCAAAGGACAAAGAAATCTGCTCAATTTATCAACGCTAGACTTCTAGAAAGAATGCTTTCTGAATAATTGAGCTCTAATTTTTCTGTTGTTCTTAGCTTTAGGCCTCAACAAAATGGAACTAGTAGGCAATGTTGTTCTGGTTTGCCTAGATAGAAGTCTCTGAGCAGGTGAACCAAGTACTATTGTCACGGGGTATGTTTCTGAGACTGAGTAATTTCAAAAAAGACATAGGTATTGAACACTTTGACCTTCCAAGTAATTGCTTTACATTCTGTACTGCACATTCAGCTGGTCCATTTGACTGTGGATATTCTGGATTACTAGAAACATGTACGAAGTCCCATTCTCTTGCAAATTTATGAAACAACTGACTAGTAAATTGAGTAACATTCATAGGTTCATAGGTAGGTACTAGGCTATTGGCCCTAAGGCCTATACAAGCCTAGCCAAAAAGGTACCCTGGCATTCGCCACCCAAGAAAATTATTTTCCTGTGCCCCTGTTGAGCAGAGCTACAGAGGTGATCCCCGGGTTAAAACATTTCCTATTTCCCATCCAATCATCAAGATTTTTCTTGAAGAGTGCTAATGAGGAGCTTTGTTTGATATAGATAGGAAGTTTGTTCCAGAGTATGGGCAGTCTCTGGGTCAAGAATCTATCCCTCCAGCATGTTCTATTTATTGTGATGACAAGGTTTAGGTCCCTAGAGCATGTAGATCAGAGGGATTGGGATTTCTTTAAGTGGAGCATGTACAACAGCTCTGGGTTTGACATAGCTTTGCATGTTAGGTGGAGATCGCCTTTGAGTAGGCAATATGCAATGGAGTAAAGCTGGAGTATTTTGAGATGGTCTGCGTAGGGTATCTGTTTGAGACTGGTAATTCTCTTTGTGAGATATTTCTGTGGCTTTTCCAGTTGTTGTAGATGTCTTGTGAGGTACATACCAAAAGAGGCATTGTACTCTATAATGGGTCTAATGACTAACGAGTAGAGGGGAACAATGACCTCTTTTTTCCTGGATGAGAAACCTTTTGTGATGAGGTGTGCCATGTAGTAGGATTTCCTGACTACTGTGATGATGTGATTATCAAAGGAGAGACTACTGTCCACCTGTGTGCCAAGGTCTCTTATCACACTTTTGGTGTTAAGTAGACTACCACCTATGTGTTAGCTCATGGGTACAGAGTTTATACCAAAGGGGATGACAATACACTTTTAGGCATTGAGCTTGAGGCCATGGCTTTGATACCAGGCATCTGTCTGGCTGATGCTCTTTTGTAGGATGTTCACATCATTAGGAGTTTCAATTATGGCTCCTAGTTTGCAGTCGTCTGCAAATTTCATTAGCCAAAGACCTTCTGTGTTAGCCTGTACTTCAGAAAAGTAGATACCAAACAGGAGAGGAGCCAGGACTGAACTCTGTGGTACTCCATTTGTCACTGGTCTGAAGTCGGATTTGGAGTCTGCCACTTTCACAGTGTGGGTTCTGTCAGTGAGCCAGTTGGCAACCCATCTTGTGACATAGGGATTTATATCTAGTTTAGTGAGTTTATCTATAATTCCAGAGTGGGGGATGGTGTTGAAAGCCTTGGTAAGATCTAGATAGACTGTGTAAACCACCTTACCCTCGTCTATGGCTTTGTTGACTGCTTCAAAGAATTCTATCAGGTTTAGGAGACACGATCTGCCTTTTACAAGCCTGAACTGGGTGGGGTCCAGAGTTTGGAGATAACCAATGTCTTTGTTTATAAGTTCCATGATGATACATTCCATGGCCTTGCAGACCAGGCTCATTAGGTTAATGGGGCGGTAGTTCCCGGGGTCCATGGTGGCTCCCCCATTGTGGAGTGGGATAACCATCGCTGTGTGCCATTCAGTGAGCACAAAGCCTGAGGTGAGGCTATCATTGAACATGGTGATTAGGTGGGGTGCCAGTTCATTTTGTAATTCATGTAGAATGCAGCCTGGGATGTTGTCAGGTCCCATGGATGCTGTGTTCTTGGCTTTGGAGATTGTGTTTTTTTACCTGTACAGCCATGATTACTGGAACTTTGCATTCTTCCGGTATAGAGATGGGCCCTTTAGGGGGTGAGAGAGGGGTAAAGTTAGCACTGAACCTATCTGCCAGGATGTTGGCAATATCAGTTGGTTCTGTATATTTAGTGCCATTGTGCTGTAACTCAGAGCAGATCTGAGTGTTGTCATTGAGATTCTTGACATAGCTATAGAATGCTTTGTGGTTGTCTTTAGAATCAGTGGTGATTTTGTTTTCATAACTAGCTTTGGAGGATTTTATGAGGGATCTCAGCTTCTTACTGAGGCTGACCGGGGATTTCCTCCAATCATGGGATTTTACTCTTTTTTGCAACAGTTTCTTTCATTTGTTGTAGAGTTTGTCTATGGCAGGGGACCACCAGATTGGCTTCCTTTTTTGGAGGATAGCATCTTGGTTCTGTTAGGGATAGCACGATCCATGCACTCGTGTAAGTGCTTATAAAGTGCATTTGTGTAGGATTCAGCAGTCGTACCTCTATTGTCCATCTGCATGGGTGTCGTGAAGTTTGCAACTTCTGTCTTAAGAAGCGTGAAGTTGACTTTGGAGACATTTTTTTTGGTGTTTTCCCTAATGGGGGGTGGGGGCAGGATGTGGATGTCTAGGGTGATTAGCTTGTGGTCAGATCTGACCAACGAGGAATTGACCTCTGTTGTAGAACACCAGTCACCCATGTTGGTAATGACCAGGTCTAGGATACTGCTGCCCCTGGTGGGGGTGTGGATAAGTTGATCCAAGGCACTGGAATTTATGAATTCCAGAAAACGTTGAGCAAAATAGTTTGTACATGAGAAGTTTTCCCAGTTAATAGTGGTGTAGTTGAAATCAACCATTATTAGGGTGTTGGGTTGTACCAAAATATTTTCCAGTGTATCAAGAAATGAGGAGTGGGAATCATGGGGTATGGTGGGGGATCTGTAGCAAGTTACAATTTGGATTGTGGTCTTGCCCAGAGTTAGTTGCACTTGGATAATCTCGGATGCATTATGCTGAGCAACTAGCCTGGAGGTGTGGATATCCTTAATGAATATGGACACGTCTTCACCTTTAGTGTTTTGGTCCAGGATAGGTGGCCGAAAGGTGTGGTATGAATTATAGCCTGGTAATGCAGGGGTGCTCTCTGGAGCCTTGAACCAGGTCTCTGTCACTCCACAGGTGTCAATGTTCTCCATTTTAAGGAGTGCCTCGAGTGAATGCATTTTGAGGTTTAGACGTCTAGCACTGAGTAGCATTACCCTCAGATTTTGCTTGCTTTTACCTGTTACCGTGGTGAATTTGTCATTTAAACCTTGCCTAAAAAGGCACTATAGTGGTGGCAAGAGCCTTAGCCAGTATCCAGAATCCCAAGTGCAACAGGTGCAGGCCATCTCTGGCAAAGCATTGTGGTCTGTTGATCATGTCATCCCAGGCAGACAGATACTGGATCCCCTTAGAATGACACCCGAAGCTTAGCCAATTGTTGAAGTCAATCATTTTGTCCTTGTGCTGTGGTATCACTCTGGGTGATGGCAGGATGCTACTCAGTGCGAGGGTCATACATGCCTGAGCTGCAAGATTATAGCGCTCCTCCATGTCTCTTTTCATGTAGTCCAGGGAGGTATGTCTCAGGTCATTCACACCAACATGGACAATGACAGAGTCATATTTGTACTTGTTGTGGAGTGCCCTGAGTGAGTGCTTTATGTGGCGGATCCTGGCACCTAACAGGCAGCTGACAGTAACTTTCTCCTTGTTTAGCCTGGTGAGTGGAACATCAGTGTGCCTGTCTATAGAGTCACATATGACTAGAGTGTTGGGTACATTGTTATGCCTTATGGGCTGTGGTTGAGTGGCACTCTGAGTTTGTGAGCTATGTGTCATTTGGGTTGTGTTGGGTGTGGAGGTTGCTTGCATTTCTGCTTTGGAGGTCTCTATTGCTTGAGCAGATTTTTATTGATAGCCTTTGTGAATGTAGGTGTGTGTTTTTTGTTGCTATTTGTGTGTTTTGGTGGTGTAGGTTCTGAGGGACTATGTGATGAGTGTGGTGTTGTGCAAGTGTTTATCTTCTCATCTTGACTGTCTAGTCCAGTCTTGGGTGAAAAGAGCTTTGCTTCCAGTTTGGCTATATAAGTGCATCTCTCACAGGCTGTAGTGTTGGGTGGTAGGAGGAAAGGATTGTCTGTGTACATTAGGCAATTGCTGCATTGCCCCAAGATGCCCCGATTCATCGGGTAGACAAAAGAAAACACCGGGAGTTGACCCTTAGACATGCCTGTCTAGGTGCTTATTTATTAAGTACTAAAAACTGTTTTCCTCTTGACAAGTAAGGAAAGTAGAGTGGTGCAGTAATTTGTAGCTTATTTAGTGTTTACAATGAGTTCTGAACAAGTGCTGAGCTCAAAGAAACAGATTTGAGTGCTAAAACTAAAAAGCTGGCTAGTTCTAAGGGAAAATTTGAAGAGCAGACTTTATGGCGCCGGGAATACTTTAACCCTAGCTAAGCGGTGATGCATAAAGTATTTTTTTTTAATATAACAGTAGCAAATGAGCAAACTGATTTATACAAATTAACCAATTAACCAATAAAAAGCAGAATTAACTGAAATAAGAAATAACTTTGTGTGGGCTGCCATGCACTGAGAAATGATGTTTCATCCTAGTGATAATAGCAGTGGACGTTACATTAGGTAGAAAATCAATCTCAAATCAGTTCGAATAAGAGTCTACCAACACTAAGTAATGCTGATTGTTCCACTTGAATATATCAGTGGCTACTGTTGACCAAGGTAGTTCAGGAACTTGACTTAACTGAAGTGGTTCTTTTTGCAAATGCGGTTTAGTACTATTGCGTACTGAACAAGAAGAAAGTACTTTGTCAATGTCTTTTACTAGAGAAGGCCAAAATAGTAGTTCCCTCGCCCTTCTTTTGGTAGGTTCGGAACCTGGGTGACCACAATGCAAAATCTGGATATATTCCTGTTGCAAGGAAGCTGGAACAACAATTTTAGGACCTTTGAAAAATAATACCATCTTCCATCACATCTCATCTCTGTAAGGAAAATAAGTTTGCACTTCAGGTGGTACACTAGATTGTTTTGACAGCCATATAACATTAATGTAGTGGTTGAGCTTTTGCAAAATTGGATAATTTTGAGTAGGATCTCACAGCTCAAGTCTCATGGTAGAAAAATTACACACTTCCATGATGTCAAAGTCAAAAGTCTCTGTATGAAGCTGTTCCATTGTATTTCTGGGTGATCTGGATAAGGTATCAGCCAGATAAAGAAGATTTCCTTTTGTATAGACCATTTTGAAGTTCTACTTTTGCAATTTGAGCATCATTCTTTGTAATTTCTCTGGAGCTGAATGCATAGGCTTCTTTAAAATAGTAACGAGAGGTTGATGATCAATTCAATCTGAATAACTCAACCATAGAGATAATCATGAAAGTTTGAACATGCAAATACTATTGCCAAAAGTTCTTTCTCAATTTGAGCATATTGCATTTCAGTTTTGGTAAGAGTTCTAGATGCATAGGCTACTGGTCTGCCCTCTTGAAGAATAACTGTACCAAGACCAAATTTTGAAGCATCACAGGAAAGAGTGACTGGTTTATTGACATCATAGTATGTTAATGTAGGTGGGATGGCAATTTTCTACTTAAGGTCTTCAAATGCTTTCTTGTGCTGTTCCAACCAAGACCATGTAACATTTTTGCATGTCAGCTCCCTGACAGGTGCTTTCAACTCACTGAAGTCTGGTATAAACTAGCCTAAATAGTTGACCATGCCAAGAAAATGTTGTAGAACTTAAACATTATCTTGTGCTGACATCTCAAGAATGCCTGCTTGCTTGGACAGGACTGCTTTCAAGACAGTGCTGATAAAAAAAATGACTTACATATGTAACTTTTGGTAGTCTGAATTTGCACTTTAGAAGATTAAGCTTTAAGTTCACATCATGTGCTCTGTCTAGAACCTTCTTAAGCTTTCTGTCATGCTCTGTTTCACCATTGCCTCCAGCCAATAAATTATCTGCTGTTATGGTACAAGGATAACCTGAACAAATTTGCTCCATTGCACAGTGGAAGACTTCACTTGCAGAATTTATTCCAAATGGCATCCTAAGGAATCTTTATCTGCCAAACGGGGTACTGAAAGTAGTCAGTAATGAGGATTTGTGATCAAGCATCACTTGCCAAAATTAACTTTTTGCATCCAAGTCAGAATAAACAGTGACATTTGGTATTAGGGCTGCGACTTTCACGACAGTACACATTGGATGATGCAGCCTCTTTAATGCTTTGTTCACATCTGTTGGGTCAATACAAATTCTGATTTCATCTGAGCCTTTCTTATGGGTCGCTACCATGGATGACACCCATTGAGTTGGTTCTGTAACTGGACAAATTGCACCTGCTGCACCATTTCATCCAACTGAGCTTTAACTTTATCCTGCGTAGCCATCAGAACTTTTTTTGTGGTCTCACCACTGGACTGACCTCTGGATATAACCTCATAGAATACACAACTGGAAGTTTGCCCAACTTGTCATCAAAAACATCAGCATACTCTGAGAAAATGGCTTCAGAAAAATCGGAACTAGGACATGTGCTTATATGATGAACTTCTTTGGTAAAAGAAAGTAGATTCATTCTCAAACTGTCTCTGAGACCCAGTAATGACTCCACAGGTCTTTGAACTAGATAGAATGTTATTTGTCTTTCAGCTTTTTCCTGGTAAGGGGTCACCACAGCGGAACTCCGGTCTGCTAATGATTGGCAGTAGAGTTTTTTATGAAACGCCGAGGTGCCAGCTCGACGCCCAACCTTCAATGAAGGCACACCCATTTATGCACGCATGTCTTTCGAACACTACCTAACCCAACCGCGGGGTGGACATGCAGACTACACACAGAAGGCACTCCCAAGCCAAGCCAAGAATCGAACGGGAGAACCTCTTGCTGTGAGGTAACAAAGCTACCACTGTACCACCGCGGCTAAATAACAAGCTGTAATTGTTTAGCCACATAATATGAAAGCACTACTGTGCCTTTGGTATGAATTTATTCACCTCTGTAAGCAACAAGTTTCACACAATTAGCCACACTGAGTTATTCAACAGCTCTCACCTTAGCAAATGTGTCTGCTCACATAACATTACACCTTGAACCAGTGTCTACTTTGAGCTCAGTGGATTTATCATTGATTTGGATGGTACAAAACACTTTGTTCTTTGCCATCAAATTCACTGCATCAACCTTTTCACCAATTGTTGATACACCATCTACATAGAAAGTAGAATTGCAGCTCTCTATATGATCAACTTGCTTTTTTAAGTGACCCTTCTTTATAGCTGTGTGAGATTAACTTGATTTATAAATTGTTTGAAAATGGTTTTACCTTTTACATTTGTGTCATTACTGACCAAATGCTAAGCATTTCTCTCTTTTAGACTCATGATTGGCACCTCAATTGTGACAGTTAACAATAAAGCTGGATTTGGGTTTTGCTGACTCACCCTTGTACTGCAATGAGCATGATATGTGGTTCCCAGGAGAACCCACAAGGGCTGTAGCTGCCATATGCTTAGGCCTTCTTCTGTTAGCCACATGTTGCATGCTGTCTACATTTGATCTGGAGCCTGCTGAAACCATGCTCTTATCACTTGCAAGCATACTTGTGTGCCTCTCTGTAATGTCATGGATTTTACTAATCTCAATAGCTTTACTCAACATTAAATCAGTCACAAAGCAAAATCTTTCTCAAAGCAGCACTATTAATACCACACATAAACCTGTCCTTTATCAACTCATCTTTCAAGTCACCAAACTGATATATTTTATCTTTGTTCCTCTGGTCAGTTATATAAGCTGCAAAAGTTTTCCCTTGTTTCTGATCTCTTGTGTAAAACAAATGCCTCTCTAATGTAAAATGTGTCTGGGGGTTACACATTTCTCTGAATTTGCACTTCAAACACTCGGGGTCTTCCCTTGATTCAGCCTTAATACCACACACGTATACATATGCCAGAAATTTATGCCAATATTTGCAACTTTGCCCAATAGCACAACAAGCCTCTAAATACCTGAACTTTGCAAAATAAGTCTCTTGGGCACTGTGATACTCTTGAAATTTCTGTACTGTAAAAGTAATTTATTATCATGTTCAGAAACATTTCAAAATAACTGTACTGGCTGAATAAACTGGGCAGAAGAAGCTCAGAGTAAGAAACATTTCAAAGTCACTGCACTTTGCAAATAAACAGTACATAGCACACTGAGACTTCCCCAGAATGGTGGTACTTTGCTATATAACTCTTTACAGTGCAAGAAACACTCTGTAATGGTGGCACTTTGTGAATAGACATACCCAGTACAAGAAACTTTTTGAAATGGCTGTATTTTGACTGTATTTCATGAAATAGTTGCACTTTGCACACAAACTTTTCAGAATACATGCACAGTAATAAGCACCCACTGTAAGCACTTTACACACTTTGAGATACTTTGAATAACTCGTCATGCCCTGAATACAATGCAAAATAGTAGTTATGCCAAAACACAGTACTTTGCTAAAAAACACGCAGTCGCCTTGCTTTATTTATGCTTAACATGCCCTTTTTGCCCTTATTATATTTGTTTTGCTGGTTTAATCTCGTTTCATGCCCATTGTAGTTTTCTTGTGCTTGTTTTACTCTAAACATGCTAGTTTTGCTTTAAACATACTTGTTTTGCTTAAAACATGCTCATTTTGCAATTCAAAGGTAATTATAAACCCTTTATGTGCTTTTCTCATAACTGTTTTAACAAATATCTTAATTTTAAACATTTCATTTAATTAATAAACCTTTTGTGCCTCTCGCTTGTTTAATAATGTGGTTTGTGCCCTTGTAATGCTCAGTTTTATCTTTTTTTTATAAAATAAACTGTTTGTGCAAATTTCCATTACCTTTGGCTCATTTCTGGCCATTTTGTGCGCTCATTTCTCTTAGTTTACCTTCATTGTTAACTCTGTACCTTGTAGCTCTGAATAGCAGTCTATTGCTCGTCCAGTCAGGATCAAATAGACAAGTCTTTGCTGGTTCTGTTCAAGCAGCTTTTTTATACACAAACACATCAGGATTGAGGCTTAATAACTTGAACTTAGATAAACTTATAAACAAACTAGCTATTACACTCATACATGCTCACTCTCTGGCTGCACTCTTCAAAAGGGACTGAAGCTAGCATGTACTTGCTATTTATATGCATGTCCAGTCCTTGAAATGCTTCTTAAAGGTACAGCACACACATTCTATTGTAAAGTACCAAATATGTGTCTGTCTTGTGTTCCTCTGGGTATTTCTTAGGTTTCTTAATTATAGATCAGGTCCATTCATCTCTATTTTGTGCAAATAAATCAATAACTCTTTGGCTGAAATTTGATTTATTCACGTTTACTCATTTCCTATGGAAATCACAGCCAATGCAGTCACTCTTTACTGCCCCATTGTACTATGAAGAAACATTTTAATTCTTTTCATTGTTGAGAAACACCTTTCTGCCTCAGCAGTTGACACTGGTGTGGTGGCTATAATCAACAACACATTGTAAATCTCTGAAAAACACATTAGTTAATGAGTTGTCCCTGAGAATTTAACATCTAGACTGTACTGCCACCTGCTGAAAAGTCTTCATGGAGACATACCACTCCAAGTTCTATTATAAGTTGTTCCCTGAACAGGAATGGATAGTTTTCTATTGTTGCTGGGGACAGATTTTCTGTAAACTCTTTTATCTATGCTGAAAAGTTTTCAGGCAGCAGTAGCTGAGAAGCCTGAAGATGCCCAGTTTGTTCAAATCATGGTATTGCCTGGAACTTTATGACATTGCATACTTCCTTTGCAGCAATTGACAATGTGTCATAGAATGGTTGGGATCTTGATGGTCCTCATTTACATCTTGCCAGGATGTTCTCTGTCTGCATGTACAGTTCTGTAATGCTGTCTATATCAGATCTGACACTGTCAACTGCATTCAAAAATATATGTGCATGATTTCTAACTGTGGTTGCATCCGTGATATGACACTGAAGTTGTTTATACAGAATGCCAACATGGGGCATTACAAGATGGAAAACAGCCAAAACTTAAATTCATCATCTTCATGTGCTTGCAGTAGCCCATTTGCTTCCTGTATAGTTGCCGCAGCAGATGTAGGACACTTGTGCAAATAATAAAAACACTCTGACAGCAAGTCCAAATTTTCATATCCTGCATTTACAGCATAGATATTAAAATTCTACCATGTTCCGGACATTCACGGCATGCGTCATGCTACTATACTTTCCAGAGCAGCTTGTCTTTGAACTGAATATGAGAAAAATCTGTAATTCTACCAAGACTTAAAAAAATATCCTTGCTTCAATATTATATAGGGTGGCTGTTTGTATTACCAGATTAAGTTGGTAGGCATAGCAGTGTACATAACAAGCATATTTAAAGGCCACTCTTATGATGGTCTGGATTCCATGCTGAACTCTACTCATAACAAATGCACCATCATAACTCTGAGCAATCACTTTTTCATGGTGTTCTCCCACTTCTACCTTCAACTGTTCCATTTATGACACCAGCAATATGCTCTGAAGTCTGTCCAAATGGTATAAAATATCCCCAAGAATGTTCCAGCACCTGGTCATTGATGACATAATGGAACACAATGGCAATTTGCTAAAGCCCTGCAAGATCAGTGGTTTCATTTGTAATTACTGCTACAAAGTTTGCAGTATGAATCTTTTTTTTTTTAATTTCTTCTCTGCATATTGTTAGCATACAGTCCAGGAGTTTATTCTGAAAGGTTTTTGATGTTCCTTTAAAAACAGTTGAAGTTTTTTATGTGTTCGGCCAACTTTCAATTAATCCTGTCAGTGAAGCCTACAAGTCCCAGCACTCAGTGAGTATTCTGAGTCATCATGACCTCTAAAAGCTACTTCTTCTTCAGCACACAGCTCGATGCAGTCAATTATAAGTGACAGAAAATGACAGTTTTCTGCCACTTTCTTGTTGTGTCTCTCTACTGATAGCTAGTAACCAGTAGTTAACTGAGACATAATATGCACAGTTCTCAACATTGCTAGACTCATTTGGTTGTCAAATTGTTTAGCAGACTGTTCATGTTTTCTGGTCCTTTCTACCATTCTCTTCAGGTCATTCACATCCTTTGATATCCAGGCATCCTCTCCACTGAACAATAAGCATAGGAAGCAGTTTGTTTCCTCACACCCACAGTTCCGGTGGGCTTGTCATAGACTGAGCTGCTGAAGATGCATATATATGTTCTTGACCTACTCTTACTTTGAGACTCCATCATGAGAGCGGGTGTGGGTCTTCCAGTTCTCTTGATTCTTAACTTCTCATCAAAAGTAAACTCTCTAATAATATATTTTAGATAGGCCACTGTAAGGGTCTGCTCATTGTGGCATTGTGGTGGCTGTAACCCTGAAGTAAATATATTACAGAAATAACAGATGCCTGGTGTCAGAGCCATGGCCTCAAGCTCAATGCCAAAAAGTGCAGTGTCATCCCCTTTGGTAAAAACTCTGTACCCATGAACTACCACATAGGCAGCAATCTACTTAACACCGAATGCGTGATAAGAGACCTTGGGACCCAGGTGGACAGTAGTCTCTCCTTTGATAGTCACATCGCCACAGTAGTCAGGAAATCCTTCTACGTGGCACACCTCATCATAAAAGGGTTCTCGTCCAGGAAAAAAGAGGTCATCGTTACCCTCTACTCATCACTCATTAGACCCATTATAGAGTACAACGCCCCTTTTGGAATGTACCTCACAAGACATCTGCAGCAGCTGGAAAGACCACAGAAGTACCTCACAAAGAGGATTACTGGACTCAAACAAATGCCCTACACTGACCGCCTCAAAAAACTCCAGCTTTACTCTGTAGCATATCGCCTACTCAGAGGTGATCTCTGCCTAACATATAAAGCTATGTCAAACCCAGAGCTGTTGGACATGCTACACCTAAAGAAATCCCAATCACTCTGAGCTACACGCTCTAGGGACCTAAACCTTGTCACCACAATAAACAGGACATGCTGGAGGGATAGATTCCTATCCCAGAGACTTCCCATACTCTGGAACAGGCTACCCATCTATGTCAAGCAAAGTTCTTCATTAGCACTCTTCAAGAAAAATCTTGATGAGTGGATGGGAAATAGGAAATACACCCCAGGGATCACTTCTATGTCTCTGCTCGTCAGTGGCACAGGAAAATAACTTTCTTGGGTGGCGTAAGCCAGGGAACCTTGTTGGCTAGGCTTGCATAGGCCCTTGGGCTGATAGCCTAGTACCTACCTATGAACCTATGAAGTGCCACTGTTGTTAACATTTTAAGTACAGTTTCACGTGCACTTCTCATTTCATTAACAGTCTCGCATGCCCATGACCTACCTAAAGTATCTGGCTTGGTCTTGCTTTGATTAAAAAAAAATAATAGTAATGCTTTCATTAATGTATTTTTGATGCACATACTGTCACAGCTTTCATTCCGTCTGTTCCCAGAAACACACTAGTCTTGTCATAATTAAAAGAATAAAACAGGGCCAGTAATTTCATTGTCCTCTAGGATGAAAATAATAATAGATTTGTGTTTGATTACATTTTTGCTTCACAGAGACAGTAGTCACAGCTTGAATGCTTACCCCCCAAACACACTAGTCTTACAAAGCCAGAATTACAACAGTAAATGGCAGGACCAATCATTTCATTCTCACATTGACATAGCCCCCCATCCCAATTGCCTACCAAAATTGCTTGGTTTGAACCTAGACTGTATTACTTTCACATAAACATTAGCCAAAGGTCAACACTTATACTCACTTCATCTGACAACACCCAAACGCACAGTTGTCTTGCAAAGGTAGAATTATAACATTAAATAGTAGGACCACTCATTTCATTTATAAACAGCCCCCCCTCCTACTATATGCATTACCTAGCTAAAGTAGGTGGTTTTGCCTTGCCAGCATCAGTAATAATGTTTTCATTACTGTATTGAATTGAGGTATGATAATAGTCAGAATTTGCATTCTATCTTGTTTCACCCAAATACAAATTAGTCCTGCAAAGCCAGAATTATTACAACAAAGCTACAGTGCCAAGCATTTCATCCACAAACAGCTTTCGTATCAATTGCTGACCTAAAGTATCTGCTGTGACCCTGCCAGGATTAAAATAAAAATAGCAATGATTGCATTAATTTACTCTGTTGCACAGAAACAATAGTCATAGGCTTGTATGACAGCTGACTTTACCCAAATAAACATTAAGCTTGCTAAGCCCTAATTACAACAGTAAACAGCAAGGCCAGTCAACTAATTTCATTCACAAACACCCCCCATTACCTAACTAAAGTAACTGCTTTTTACCCTGTCAGGATAAAGTAGGAATAATAGAAACAGATGGGTTGCATACTTGCATTACTTTCATTTTGTTGACAGAAACATTAGTTACAGCTTGAGTGTACTATCCAAATACACATTTCATTTTATTTATTTTACTTTTGGCTTTAGTTGAAAAAAAAAAAAACCTTTTCAGCATACGTATATCCAGGGACAAATGCTTCTACATATTAGAAACATTTTTAAACAAACTTTCAGTATATACATTAACATATATTATACCATGACCCCCCATTAATATTCCAAAACGTGCACGCTGATTGGCCAGCGTGCACGTTGTAAATCGACTTATACTAATGGAAAAGGTCCGTCGCCGGACTTTTCCATTAGTATAAGTCTCTTTTAAAACACTGTCTCGCTATGTTAAAAGAGTTTAACATAGCAACACAGGTTTAAAAAAAGCAACGGAGATCTCCGTTGCTTTTTTTAAAGCTGTCTCGCTATGTTAAACTCCTTTAACATAGGGAAACAGTGTGTAAAAAGCAACGGAGATCTTGCTTTCTCTGTTGCTTTTTTTTTAAACCTGTCTCGTTATGTTAAATGGGTTTAACATAGCGAGACAGCTTTAAAATAAGCAACGGACACCTCCGTTGCTTATTTTAAAGCTGTCTCGCTATGTTAAACCCATTTAACATAGCGAAACAGTAAAACGCAACGGAGATCTTGCTTTCTCCGTTGCTTTTGGCCACAGCTCTGATGTACTGCGTAGGCATGCGCAGTACATCAGAACTGCCGCGGATACCAGACAGCAGCGGAAGGGCAGCAAAGAGGCATTATACAATGCCATTATTTAAGAAAAGTAATTATTTCTTTTCTTAAATAATGTCATAGATAATAGCAATAACACGCCTGGGTGTGGGTAATGCAGGACTTACCCACGGGTGTCTTTGTTTGGTGCCTCGGGACCAAACCACGCCAACCGTGGGTAAATCCCGCATTACCCACACCCAGGCGTGGGTTATTGCTATATGACATAACATACATTAAGAATTTCTCATACACTTGCTAATTATTCTACATTCCTCATAAAGTACAAATAGAAAATTATTACAGTTTTGCAAAGCTGGAATTACAACAGTAAACAGCAGGGATAGTTATTTCATTCACACATACCTCCCATCTCCATTGTCCACCCCATCCACAGTATCTGATTTGATCTTGTGAGGTTAAAAACAAAACACACAACAACAACAACAAAAAAGAGACACTGTCATTAAGGCAAGTATTCATTTGTTCATGTACAGAATACTCAGAGTTCAGAGCTTGTGGTCAATGTTACTTTATTCAGGTACACATTACTCTTGTAAAGCAAGCAAGAACTCCAGTCATTCCATTCTCACATAAGCATTGCCCCCCCATCCCAAATGCCTAATCAATCTGCTTTGAGTCTACAAGGTTTAAAGTAATAAAAATAGAAGACCATAGTTACATTACTGCATTTCTTTCACATCAAATAGCCAAGAAATTGCTTCATTTCACCCATACTGTCATACACACTTACCTCATGCAAGAGTAGAGATTATTTCAACAATAAAACATTGGCAAACCATCCTAATGTATCTTGATTAATTCTGGAAAAATATATTAGGTAAAAAAAAACTGTCAACCACAAACTGCACCCCAGAATGCATTGCATACCTAGCATCTATTTGTTGACTCCTGCCAGGATATTATATTAAAAAAAAAAGAAAGTCATCAAAAGCCCCCAAAACACACAAACCACTAGTATCTGGTTGACTCTGCCAGTGTATTATACTAAAAAAAAGAAAATCATCAACAGTCCCCAAAATACATTGCCTAATCAATATCTGGTTAAGTCTGCCAGAATATTATCTTAAAAAAAAAGAAAGTCACCAAAAGCCCCCAAAACACATAGACCACCTCCTAGTATCTGTTTGACCATGCCTGGATATTGTTAGAGAAAACATCACAAATAGCCCCCAAAGCAGCAACTCACTGCAGATTCGTCCTTCTACTATCAATTTGATCCTGCCAGCTTTCAGGCCTGGGATGTCAGAAAGAAAATGTATACTCCTCTACTGCACCATTTAACAAGTATCTGGTCAACTTTGTCAGGAAATAACTAAAGAAATTATCAGGTCAACCCTGTCAGGATAACTAAAGAAATTATCAGGTCAACCCTGTCAGGAAAAAAAAAATAATTGCAGAAAGTATCTAGTTAACCCTGCCAGGAAATAATACAGAAAGTATCTGGTTGGCCCTGCCAGGAAAAAAAATGAGAACTTATTTATTTTTTTTTTTTGGTGGGGGGCGATTCAAAAATAGCCTTCCTTGGCTTCTTTCACCTTAAACCCAACTGAGATTCTGACTGATGATTTTACTCTATCAATTTTTTTTCTCATCTCTCCACTCTCTCATCTTTCCCACAATGACTTCTGGGCATCTTCATTGATACCTGCAGTCTTCCAATTCCAGACTTTTTTAAAAGTTCCAAACATTGCATCTTTGGCTTTATACACTAATTTGTAGTTCAAACTGCTACTAGTGTATAAAAATTACTGATTAAACTTTTTTTTAATATAAGAAAGTTGGGGAGGCTGCAGCCTGGCAGTCCAGTACCATGAGCCACCACTCCTTGGTTCTCCTTTGCTTGTTGATGTACCATATGACTGTGGTATTGCCTGTAACCACTTGAAGATGTCTTGGGAATCAAAGATGGTTCATACAGTTAAGTGTCATGATCAAGGCAAGCATCTCCTTGATATTTATGTGCTATCTGTCCTCAGTATCCCACTCCCCCTGCACTTTAATCCCTCCTGAAATTACTTCCCAAACAGAGACTGAAGTATTTGTGGTGACTGACTGTTTTGGAGCAGAGAGGGAGAAGAGGAAATCTTGATTTAAGGATATCTGTTGTTTCCACCAAAAAATTCTCTTCTGACAAATTCCAGTACTGGGATCCACAAATAGACAGAGTGTGATACTTGGACCAAAGAGACTTAAAATACCATTGCAGCTTTTTCATGTGGAGTTTTGCCAGGGTTATCATCAGAATCATAGATGCCATGAGCTCCAAAGTTCTGATGTATTCCTGGTTGCAGTGACCAAAGTCTGAGTGGAAAACCTCAGAAATAGCTCTAAATAAAGATACATTTTTCCTGCAGAAGAAAAGCTCTTTGAATTATGATGTTTAGTTGAGATCTCAGGAACACAATCCTGTGTGAGGGAGTCAAGAAAGACTTTTTAATGGTCTCTTGGACACCTAGCTTGTGCGAGAGATCTCTCACCCAAGATAAACAGATTCCTGACATTTTGAAATACACTCTGCATGGATTGGTAAGTCATATAAATATGGAAAATGTTGATGCCCTGTAGCATGCAATAAGCTATAATTAGAGCTAGACACACTGTGAACATTCTTGATGCAATGGATTGTCTAAAACGTAAGGCAGAGAACTGGTGATGTGATCCAGACACACAAAACCTTAAGAAATGCCTAAAGTCTAGATGAATAAGGATTTGATGTTAAACATCTTTTAAGCCTTGAGTTACCAGGAAATTTGAAAGAGGAAGAAGATATAACAAGTTGTGAAATGAAATTATTTTGAAGTTGGGCAAACAGCTGTAGGAAAAAATATCCAGAACTGGTCTCTGAGCATTTTCTTTCTATTGCACTAGGAACATCCTTGAATAAAACTCCTTCCGCACCTTGGGACAGCATGTGTTGAAGAACAAATGGAAACAAAAGAGACTGATCTACAGGATGAGGAATGACCCCCATGGAAAGGATGAATTTCCTCCCACTGTCATTTGCAATGCTGATAAAATATTTTTTCGGAACCCATTCGTCTGAAAAAATCTGTTCGTAGGTTCATACGTTCATACTAGGCCATCTGCCCTAGGGCATTTACAAGCCTAGACAGAGTGTGTTTGGCTTTCGCCACCCATTTTAAATGAATTTTGCTATGCCCTTTTTCGAGGTTAGTATACTGTGCCATTGTCTAACAGTGCCACAGAAGTGATACCCGGGGTAAACCTACAATCTCACATCCACTCATCAAGATTCCTCTTGAAGAGAGTCAATGAGGGACTCTGCCTAACCTGGACTGGGATTTTATTCCAGAGTGAAGGGAGCCCCTGGGTTATGAGTCTGTCCCTCCAGCATGTCCTATTTATTTCAGTGCTGAGGTTCAAGTCTCTCGAGCATGTAGCTCGATGGGATTTGGATTTTCTGAGGTGCAGCATGTCCATTAATTCAGGGTTGGAAATGGCTTTATATGTCAGGTACAGATCACCTCTGAGCAGGTGGTATGCCACTGAGTATAGCTGGAGTTTCTTTAACCGGGCAGCATATGGCATCTGTTTGAGCCCTTTGATCCTCTTGGTGAGGTACTTTTGGGTTCTTTCCAGTTGCTGCAGGTGTCTGGTAAGGTACATCCCGAAAGGGGCATTGTACTCAATTATGGGCCTGATGAGGGATGAGTAAAGTGGCATGATGACCTCCCCTGTTCTAGAAGTGAATCCCTTCATGATTAGGTGGGCTATATAAAATGTTTTTCTAACCACTTTGGCCACGTGGTTGTCAAATGAGAGATTGCTATCAACTTGGGTCCCCAGGTCCCTAATTACTTCTTCCGTACTTAATGGGTTACCACCTATGTGGTAATTTGTGGGCACTTTGTTTTTGCCAAAGGGGATGACTATACACTTTTTGCCGTTTAGCTTGAGGCCATGGCTCTGGCACCAGTTGTCTGTTTCTATGAGGCCCTTTTGTAGGATGCTTGTGTCAGCTGGAGAGTCAATTATGGCGTCCAGTTTGCAGTCATCTGCGAACTTGGTCAGCCTCAGTTCTTCTGTGTTGGCCTGTACTTCCAAGAAATATATACCGAACAAGAGAGGTCCCAGGACTGAGCCTTGTGGGACGCCACTTGTAACTGGTTTGGAGTCTGACATGGCTCCAGCAATTCTAACCATGTGGGTTCTGTCTTTGAGCCAGTTTGAAACCCATCTAGTGACATAGGGGTTTATATTTAAGCTAGTGAGCTTATCTATAATGCCCGAGTGGGGTATTGTATCGAAGGCTTTTGCGAGGTCCAGGTAGGCTGTGTGGACCACCTTCCCCTTGTCAATGGCCTTGGTAACTGTTTCAAAGAAATCGACCAGGTTTAAGAGGCAGGATCTGCCCTTAACAAAGCCGAACTGGGTAGGATCTAGTGTCTGTAGGTCCCCAATATCTTTATTTATGAGGTCCATGATAATCCTTTCTATAGCTTTGCAGACCAAGCTAGTCAGGTTTATGGGGCGATAGTTTCCAGGATCCGTTGAGGCACCACCTCTGTGGAGAGGGACCACTGTTGCTGTATGCCACTCTTTGGGTACATAACCTGTAGTAAGGCTGAGATTGAACAGTAGTTTTATGTTTGGGTTTATTTCTTCTTGGAGTTCATGTAGGACGCAGCCTGGGACACCGTCTGGTCCCATTGATGCTGTGTTTTTTGCTTTGGAGAGGGCGGCTCTTACCTGGGCATCTGAGATGTCAGGGGAGCAGCACTCTGCTGGGATAGATATTTGCCCTTTTGGTGGGGAAGGGGGGGAGAAGTTTGCGCTGAACCTATCAGCTAGGATGTTGGCAATGTCTGTGGGTTCAGTGTATTTTTTGTCATTTTGGACTAATTCTGAGCATATCTGGGTATTCCCACCCAGGTTCCTAACATAACTAAAGAAAGCCTTGTGATTATCCTTAGTGTCCTGTGCAATTTTTCTCTCGAAGCTAGGCTTAGATGATTTTATGAGTGCCCGTAGTTTTTTCTAATACTGATCAGAGATGCCTTCCCTTTTTGGGATTTTGCTCTATCATGTAGTAGCTTCACCCTTCTATTGTATAGTTTGTTTATGGCTGGGGTCCACCAGACAGGATGCCTGCCTTTGGAGGATTGGGTCTTGGTTTTATTTGGGACTGCATGATCCATGCATTCCTGAAGGTGTTCATAGAATTGCATTTATAAAGGATTCTGCGGTCTGGGCCGTATTTTCCACAGGCCCGGGGGCTTTGAAGGATTCCACCTCGGTTTTGAGGAGTGTGAAATTTGCTTTAGAGAAGTTTTTCACTGTGGTTTTCTGGGCAGGGGGTGGTGTTGGGATGTGAATATCCAGTGAGATTAGTTTATGGTCTGATCTTACCAGTGAGGGATACACTTCTGGTCTGGAGCATAGAGTCCCCATGTTGGTGATGATCAGGAACAGTATGTTTTCCCCTCTTGTGGGAGTGGTAACAAGTTGTTCCATAGCATTTGAGTTTATAAATTCTAGGAACCTTTGGGCTAGGGTGTTGGAGCTAGAGTAATGCTCCCAGTCTATGTTTGGGTAGCTGAAGTCACCCAATATAATGGTGTTTGGAGAGACTTTCATATTTTCCAGTGTTCTCAGGAAGGCCGAGTGGGGTTCCTGGGTTTGGGAGGGTGGTCTGTAGCAGGCTATAAACTGGAAGACAGTTTTGCCCACTGTTAGTTGCACATGGATAGTCTCTGATGCTTGGTGCTGTGCCACCAACCTGGAGGTGTGGGTATCTTTGATGAATATTGATACTTCCCCTCCTTTTGTGGTTCGGTCCAAGTTTTGGGGCCGAAAAACATGGTATGAGGTATAGCCTGGTAGTGCTGGGGTGCTCTTGGGAGCCTTGAACCAGGTTTCTGTTACTGCACAGATATCGATGTTCTCCATGCTAAGGAGAGTTTCGAGTGCGTGCATCTTGAGGTTTAGACTTCTGGCATTGAGTAGCATTACTCTTAGTTTCTTATCCCTTGTGATACCTATGGAGGTGGGTTTGTCTTTTGAGCCTTGCCTAAAAAAGGCACTATGGGGGTGGCAAGAGCCTTTGCCAATATCCGAAAGCCCAGGGGTGACAGGTGCAAGCCATCCCTTGTGAAGCATCGTGGCTTGTCTAGCATATCATCCCAGGCTGACAGGCATTGTTCCCCTTTGAATGACACCAGTACTTAAGCCAATTGTTAAAAGTGATCGTCTTGTCTTCGTATTGTGGCATCATTCTTGGTGAGGGTAAGATGCTACTCAAGGTCAGGGTCATACCGGCCTGGGCTACATGCTCAGAGAGCTCCTCTATGTCTCGTTTCATGTAGTCCAGGGAGGTTCATCTCAGGTCATTCACACCAGCATGGACAATGACTGAGTCATATTTGTACTTGCCTTGGAGTGACCTGAGTGCTTGTGTTATGTGGCGGATCCTAGCGCCCGACAGGCAGCTCACCGTGACCTTCTCCTTGTTCAGCCTGGTGAGAGGGACGTCAGTGTGCCTGAAGATAGAGTCACCTATTACAAGTGTATCAGGTGTGTCGTTTAGCCTTAAGGGCTGTGACTGTTTGGCACACTGACTTTGTGAGCTATGTGTTGCACGTGTTTTGTTTTGGGGTAGCGGTTGCCTGGGCGTCTGCTTTGGAGGTCTCTGCTGCTTAGGTAGATTTTTATTTAGAGCCTCCGAATATGTTTTTGTGTGTTTTTGTGTTTGGTTTGCAGTCATGGAAGGTCTATGTGAGAGTGTAGTGAGTGTGGTTTCCTTCTCCTCCTGACTGGTTATGCCAGTACTGAGTTGAGAGAGATTAGCCTCCAGTTTGGCTATATGGTTGCATCTCTCACATGTGTTGGAATTTGTTGGGAGGAGGAGAGGGTTGTCTGTGTACATGAGGCAGTTGTAACATTGCCTCAAGATTCCCAGATTCACCAGCTGGACCAGAGAGGAGATTGATAACTGACCTTTGGACATGCTAGAATAGTATTGGGAATTCCTTTATAATGAACAAAAGGGCCAATGGGGAACAGGATACTCAAGGGGAGTTTGTGAGGGTGCAGTGCTTTTAATTTTTTAGTGCTGACTTATATAATTGCTTTTGTGAGCAAGTGCCAGGCTTTAGAGTAGGAATAGGGTGTTTATTATGAGAGCTAGATCAGTTCTAAGGGAAAAAGTAAAGAGCAGACTTTGTGGAGCCAAGAAAGGTTTATACCCAATTAAGCAGCGCTGCCCGATGCTGCGCTATGCGTAAAATCATGCAAAGCCACGCTAAAGCGGCTTTTATACAGGGGACATTGAAGAGCTAGAAATTGGCCCAAAATGGCCAATAGGCTACTAGATTCTTGTGCTGGGAACACTCCCTCAGGGATAGTTAGGCTGCTCTAGGCTCTTCACTGCCACTGGGGAACAAAGAAGCCTCCCTTTATCCAGGAAAGGAATTGGTCAACACAGGAACTATCCAAGAAGTCCAGAGTACAGCAAAGCCTGTAATCGGTCTATTCTAGTTCAGGAAGCAAGGATACATTTTTTTGTTTTTTTCTTTTTTTTGCTTTTTAACAGGTAAAACAGTAAGTTCAATAAATATATGTCACAGGCTAGCGCACTTGAGTATTTAGCCACAAACAGGTGAAATCAACAAGCAGGTTAACTCTAGAAGTGCAGGTACAAAAACAATTTAAAAAACAGTTCTAAACAGTAGCAAAAGCAGAAATACTTGCTATTTAGTAAGATCGGCTAGTCGCCCAGGTAATAGCAGGAGAAAAAACACTTATATCAGGAAAATAGTCACTCTTTCAGTCTCACTGCTGCTAGCACCACTCTGCAGGACCACGAGGAGCTTTGCTGAGTAGAAACAAGCACAAAGCCACGCTAAAGCGGCTTTCATACAGGGGGAATTTGAAGAGCTAGAAATTGGCCCAAAACGGCCAATAGGCTACTAGATTCTTGTGATGGGAACACTCCCTCAGTGATAGATAGGCTGCTCTAGGCTCTCCACTGCCACTGGGGAACAAAGAAGCCTCCCTTTATCCAGGAAAGGAATTGGTCAACACAGGAACTATCCAAGAAGTCCGGAGTACAGCAAAGCCTGTGTAATCGGACTATTCTAGTTCAGGAAAGGTGGGAAGCAAGGATATTTTTTTTTGTTTGTTGCCAAAGGAAAAAAAAATAGAGCTTCAGACTTTATGGAAGAGAAAATGTTCCAGGGTGGGACAGAATCACAAGGTCTCGTGAACAGTAATTCATACTGTCTTTGGTTTTGTGTGATTCCAAACTTCTTTTTGGAACCCTCCACTACTTCTTAAATGTCTATTTACCTGACTTCTGTTGAGACAGTTTATTCTGCTTTTTTGCCAAAAGTGGATAAAGAGAAAGAAAATCCCTTTGCCAATTTGGAAAAGGGGAGGGGGGGCTGAAATATGAAACAGATTTCCTGAATCAGCTTTGGAATTTGACTGGCTGTTATGTTCTTGGCATGATATAACCCATAAAGCAAAAGCTACTGCAGCAGTGATCAGTATGAAGAACAACATAAGCTAATGCTCATCAAGTCTCTCTAAAGAGAAAAAAGTGAATGTGGGGGGAGGAGTGGATGGATTGATGGAAAATATGGAAATATGGTTAATTAAGACATAATTATTTTGCTAACTGTGACCTAGTTCAAATAACATTTGAAGAGAATACGCCACAAAGAAATACCAATAGGTTAATAATAATAATTTAACATAACTTATCCACAATGATGACTTGTCTGCCCATACTAGATGCCCAAAAGAGATGATGTCACATTTTAACTTAGTTGTGTCATGATGGTGTGGTCCCTTTGTCAAAACAATTTTGATCATTATGGACATGATGACAAAGCTAAAAATCAAAGATCCTTGTTTTTACGGATATAGACAGAAAGTTATATACTCACTCAAGATAAATATAAGCTGAGTGCCTGCTTTCACAGGGAGAGGGCTCAGTGGTGGATTTAGTGTAACTTGGGCCCATGAGCTTTGTTTCCATCAATGGGCTCCCTTCTACCATGTTTATATTTTAGGATTATGCATAAATGTCCATTTTTAATTCATCTTTTTGATTGTTTTAAAAGCATATTTATTGTCTGATATTTGTTTGTAAGTTTGCCTTAAATTTTATTAGGTTGAGTAAATATGTGGATGATATAAAAACTGAATTAATAGTTACCTCATTTGGGAATTAATTCAGGATACAAAGTTACTTAGAAAATCTGGAATCTTGAATTATGTTAACTTTCCTACAGATATGTTATGAAAGACTGTGTTACAAAAATGAGTGGTAATAATGGACTTGGTGCTTATAATGCCATAAACAGCCTCAATGAGTGCAAACAGTATCTCAGGATGCCTTCTAAATAGCTGGAAACATGACATATCAGGACCTCTTAAGTCAATGTTTCAACTATAGCCTCTAAAAAGGCTTTATAACACAAAAATGGAGGAATGCAGTGGTTATCCCACTTCACAAGGCTGGACCATCAAACAACTATTTTAACTATAAATCTTTTAGTCTGACTAGTCTAATATGCTATGTCATGGAATGGATTAGAATGGAAATAATAAACAAAGACAATGACAACCTTCAAACACTGGATCCAACAGAGTTTGGCTTTGCCAAGGGAAGGTCATGCCTACTAAACCTGTTAGTCTTCTTTGAGAAGGTCACCAAGGCAATGGATTTGGCTAAGGCATTCAGTACAATACCCCTCTTGGGTATAATTGACAAACTCACCAAGCTGGGCATAATCCCCTATAATATTCACTGGATTGCCAGGTGGCTCACAGGCAGGACCAAGGAAATCGAGACTGGGGGTACCTCGGGGCTCCATGTTGGGACCTGTCCTATATAGCATCTACTTCTTGGAGGTAAAGTTTAATGTCAAAGGCCTTTGGCTGACCAAGTTTAGAGATGACTGCAAACTTGGCATAATATAGATTCCCACTATGACACAAACATCTTACAAGCAGCTCTAACACAGACAAATGACTGGTGCCAAAGTCACTGAATAAAACCCATTGTCAAGAAATGCATTATAGTCATTTTTGGGAAAACTGCTACCCAGTATAATAATTCCATCAATAGGACACCCCTAAAAGTTGACCTAGCAGTTAATGATATGGGAACATATGTAGAAAGTAATGTGGTCTTTGACTAACATGTGGTCAAGGTAAAAAGAAAATGATTCTATGTCACCTAAATTATAATTTAGGGCATGGCATCTAGGTCCAAGGAATTTGTAGTGCCACTTTATTCAGCCATCATCGACAGACCCATCATTGAGTATAATGCCTCCTGCATGTACCTATCCAAAGATATACAAGAGTTGGAATGCTAACAAAGGTTCCTTACCAGGAGAGTTCAAGGTATAAAAACATTGTACTATATGAATTATCTTAAAGCCCTATCTCTCTTTTCTGTTTCTTAGGAGATCTGTGCTTGGCATAAAAGGCATCCTCAGATCCAGCTCTGATG
The DNA here is from genome assembly GCF_019279795.1 of Protopterus annectens. Taxonomy (NCBI): domain Eukaryota; kingdom Metazoa; phylum Chordata; order Ceratodontiformes; family Protopteridae; genus Protopterus; species Protopterus annectens. The sequence continues at coordinate 1,280,276,835 of NC_056745.1, forward strand.
GACCTTTTGCACATCCACAGAATTAGCAGCATTAGAACCACAAGATTCAAGGTTTTAACTTTGCTTGTGACATAAATAAGACATGTTGGTGAGACAGATATTTGTCTTAGAGGATCCCCATGTTCTGAAATAGGCTTTCCATCCATGTGAACAGAGGCCATCCATAACCCTATTAAAGCATAACCTTGATCAATGGATGGGAAATTGGAAATTCACCCTGGGTCTTGCAACCATACCTCTGATAGACAGAGACAAAGGGGAATTTTACCCTCGCTCTGCTTGGTCTCGCTCTGCATCCCACCCTGCCCCTAAATCACACCCTCCCCCAGAGGTGCTAAATTTAAAGCTCAATAAACCACACCCCCCTTCCACAACCTATCACAGAAAGACCATGCTTCCAAACACCACCCCTTCCTGCCACTAATCCTTCTGTATTCCTAATCCACAATACTTAGCGGATTAAGGTGTTTGCCTTACAAACACAAGGTGCAGGGTTTGAGTCTCACAAGGGATAAATGGCTAGGCTTAAAATGGCTTGCAAGGGCAGTTAGCTTAGTACTAACCTATGAACCTATGAACCTATAAGTGCTATGTTAAATAGCAAAATGAGACCAATAATGTTACTAATTCCAATAATGCTCATTCCATATCTCTTCACCACCTATGAAAATCAGCCCTACCGTGGCTTTCACCACCCCTTATCCCAAACCAACACTACTCCTAATTTAAATAAAAACAGATCAACTCATAGCTCTCTACAAACCTGACTTTTCCACTCTTAACAACCAAACTATGGTCTATCTCCCCCCAAACCAGATATTACCATAAAATAATTAACAAAGCCCTGAAACTAATAATTATTGTACAATACAGTCTGATAAGGGATGGAGACATCCACCCAAACCCTGGTCCAAACCCTCTCACAAGCTCTGGCTCCCAGCCCATTACTCCTTCTAACATTTGGCCAACTGCAAGGACCCCTAACTCTCTCCTGACCTGTCAACTAAATATCAGGAGCATAAATAACAAGGTCCATAATCTCCATGCCCTCTTAGCAGCCTACTCAGCTGATGTGCTATATCTCACAGAAACCTGGTTAAAACCAGGAACTAAAGACAATGAAGTTGTCCCACCAGGATAAAACATACTCAGACTAGACCATAAGTCTAGGAAAGGTGGGGGAGTAGCAGTACTGTTAAAAATACACTAGATGCCACATTAGCTCCACAACAACCTCCCTTGTTCAGTAATGCTGAAGCTCTCATTATCAGACTACAGCTTAACAGAATTAAATCTATATTCATTGCCTGTGTTTATATCCCCCCAGGAAATAATACAAATACCCTAGAGGACTTTCTTCAATGGCTTTCCAGCATTTACCGCAATTAAACTATGGTGTTAGGAAACTTTAATATTGATTGGAACAACTGTTTCTCTGAATCTGCCACAACCCATGTAAACCTTCATGGCTATACACAACTCATATCCTCACCCACCAGAATAAATAAATCCTACAACAAAGGTCGTATCCTGGACTGGATTCTTATCAACAATCACCCAGACCTGTAAAACACTGGTACCCTCCCAAATGATATGTGACCACTTACTCACTTACATCATCAAGCATAAAGTAGATAACCACTACCAAATTCTCTATAAATCTATTAGAAATAACAAGAACCGATTTTCAGAACAAACTCAAAGCATGCAATTGGGCAATCATAAAAGATCTTCCACTGGATGATGCTATAGTCTATTTTAATTCCAAATTCCTTACCATTCTAGATTCCCACACTCTTGTCCACACCCTTAGAGCCAAAACTAAGACTGCCCCCTGGCTCTCTAAAGTAACCAAAACCAAAATCATAGCAAGAAATAAAGCATGGGACAAATGACGCACCTCAAAAGACCCACTTGACCATATTAAATTCTGGCAGCTAAGGAATGATACTAAGAAAGCCATATTGTTAGACAAAAAAATTTTCTATCAACATCTTCAACAAAAACATCAGAACAAACCTCAAAAGTTTTGGGCAGGAGTAAACAACCTGCTCCACCCTGGACAGTCCACCACTCCATTAGCTTGTAACCTAAAATCTCCAGAGGAAACTGAAAATATCTTTAACAGCTTCTTCACTAAGACCATCCAATCTCTAGCTAGCCAACTGGCTCCCAATGACCCCAATCAGGATTCCTCCTCGACCACTATCTCACTCTCCTTTAACTTCCAGCCTGTATCTACATCAACCATCAGATCTCTAATTAACAAACTAAAGCCCACTACCCTAGCAGCTGATCTCCTCTCACCAGAATATCTACAGAAAGCGACAGATGCCATTGCATACCCTATTTCTATTATTATAAACCGAATCTTGTCCGAAGCCACCATACCCTCTGTCTGGAAGGTTTCCCACATTATTCCTCTCCATAAAGGAGGGAACTCTTTAGACCTCTCAAACTACTGACCAATAGCCATACTATCACCACTGGCCAAAATAATGGAAAAATGAGTCCATAACCAATTAATATACTATCTCATCCAGAATAAACTACTGGCCAACTCTCAGCATGGCTTTAGGCAAACCACAGCACCACCTCAGCCCTCCTATCATTCTCTAACTCCATTAACCTCAACCGAAACAATAACAAACTTACCTCAGCTCTCTTTCTAGATCTCTCTAAGGCATTTGATATGGTCAATCACCAACTACTTATCCATACCCTGAAGAAACTGTCACTAAATAACTGTGGAATTAAATGGTTCCAATTATATCTGTCTGACAGACAACAGGCAGTATTATGGCAGAATACACTATCCACTCATCTGCCCATCACACTAGGAGTCCCTCAAAGCTCCATACTATGACCACTTCTCTTCTCACTCTTTATCAATGACCTACCCAAAATCACTCCCAAGGCCACCTGCATCCAATACTTGGATGACTTCACTTTAATCTGTGCAGCCTCCTCCTCAACAGAGCTGATGACTCTAACCCAGACTACTTTCAATGATGTTGAAAAATGGTTTGCAAACCATCAGCTTATTTTAAACCCCAACAGAACTAATCTACTCATTTTCCCCCCACCGGTAAGTCCTCTTCACCATTCTTTACCATAAGATCCAATAATGGCACACTAGTATTCCCAGATGTTCACACCAAACTACTAGGGGGTCACAGTCAATAATACCCTAAAATATGATACCCATGTCAATCAAACCATCAAAACCATCAACAAAAAACTGGGTTCCCTCTATAGGATCAAACCTTTCCTCACTTCATTTGCAAGAACTTCTATCGCTTGCTCCCACTTACTGTCTACCCTTCTCTATGACACCCCCCTTTTCACTAACTTGAATAAAACCACTCTTAGCAAAACTGCAAGCAATGACAACCATATTGCTAGATTTGCTACAGGCACAATCTTTAGGACCCATCACTGTATCAACTTAACTCAACTAGGTTGGCTTGAATGGGCTAAGTCTTCTCCAATACAACCAACTTATACTAGCCCACAAAGTTCTAAACCACCCTGATAAGACACCAGCACTAAACAAGATCATTAATCCCTACAGCAAGAGGTCACTGCACTCTGCTGGCAAACTGTTGGTTCAAACAACCAAAAGTATAAATGTGGCTGGTGACTCTCTATTTGCCAACTCTGTAGGCAAAACTTGGAACTCTCTACCTGCTGAACTTACTCTCAAGCCCTCTCTAACCCAGTTCAAAAAAAGCCTCAAACTACACATTTAAATGCACTAGCAATGTCCCTGTTCAAAACCTGATGACCACCCACCCCCTGATATTGGATATCTTGCCTAATTAAAATCTGTAATTTGACTCCAAAATGTAAATTACTTTGCTTTGTGGCATATCTAGAGCTCATTAAGGGATAAAGTCCTTATCTGTGTGAAACCCTATGTGAAACTCTCAGTTGCCTACAAAGTTCTATAAATGTTTGTAACCTTACTGAAGACTGTAAGCTATGTTAGTTTGCAAATGTTACTAATGTAATGTATTCTACTAACTTGGAGCTTTACTCCCCGGGCCTCCACTGAAAAGGGACATATATCCAGTCAGAACATCCCGTTAAACAAATGTAAAACAAATAAATAAATAAATAAATAAATACCAAAATTAACATATCCCCCTCACATAACCACTAGAAACATCATAACTAACACACACCTCTCCTAATAAATGAGTATGATACATAGGGACACAATTCGCTTGGCTTGCATGTCAAGGCTTATAAAGGCCCTCCTGGTCATTAGCCTAGTGTATAACTATTAAGTTTAAACTGTGAGTTCTGTGGTAAGCCTCTACCTCCTTCTCCACCATAGAAAGTCTTTCAAATAAAATCCTCTTATCATCTGAGAATGTTTTGTTTTTCAATTAAAGCAATATCCGTGCCATTTGTCTTACTGTCAAGAATACATTTTCTTTTCTCTGTTGCGTAAAAATTCTTGAAATTTTACTTCAACACCTGTGAGCTCTGAGCTTATGCTGCTACCATCTTTCTGGGCAGACCACACACACCTTCTGCATTTCTCTTATAATGTCATCAACATCCTTGAATTTCTGCTTATCAGCTAATATAATTTATCTTTACTTGTCAAAGGAAATCAAAAGAGTCCCTCATCAGTGTATAATACATTGACTAAAAAACTGAAAAATAGTCTATACTTGAGATTCTGGATTTCAGATTGGTTAACAATTTATAAATCACAGTTTGCATCTGAGACAAAGGAGACTAGTACATGTTGGTTGCTTCTAGTTTTAGTGCATGCCCAAACTCTTTAAGGATTTTATAATATCACTCAGTGGCACAACTAAAGTGTCCTAAGGTGGCCTAGGTTTGAAGATGATTGCTAACTTGGTTCAATTCTTTCATTTTCCAGAGATCAGCTCTATTTGCATATATTTTTGGATTATGTATATGTTTGGCCAGATGATAATGGTCTCCATTTTAATACTAATAAATGCTTTGCAATGTATCATGTATATAAGACCAACACTTTCCTTTTGTTAGACAAATCAATTGCATATAAAGATTTTTGTGCAACTGGTGATGATAAAATGAAATTTGCAGGCAATGCTAATGACATCAATTAGCGATATTTTCTGAAAATGCAAACTACATTCACATTTATAATTTATAATGTATAACATTTAGTAATCAGTTCTTTAATAAGAAAGTTAGATACCCTCCAGTTAAAACTGACTTATGATGGGTCACACAGAGTTCTCTTGGTATATTAGGGAAGTAGATTGCCAGACCTTTCTTCTACACAAATACTCCTGCTGCTCAGCTGTGCCACAACCAGGTTTCAAACCCAGGTCTACCAGTTGGTAATCCTGGGCCTTAACCTTTGTGGTATCAGGTCAGGGTAGTTATTTAATACAGTGTTACAAATATTTCTGCATGAATGAAAACAACTCTGTGGTATCAGGTTAGGGTAGTTATTTAGTACAGTGTTACAAATATTTCTGTATGAATGAAACACTGGACAATATCCACAGTTTACAACAAAATTATCTTTGGGGAAGAACATTTATTCTACTAAGAGTGGCTGAAGCAATTACAGCTATATTCAGTCTACAACAAGTTATGTAAAGGTGATATTTTTATATATTTTTTTTAACTTACTGACCCAAATATATGGATTGATAAACATCACATAGGCAGAAGTAGCCAAGAGCAATTAGTTACTACTTCAGATGACCCTATCACTAACAGTAGCTATGTCATTGCAGGTTCTTGCATTTATTTATTTATTTACTGACATTTGTTAACCGGGTTTGTCCAGCTGAGCCAGGGGCCCATTTTCAGTGGAGACCTGAGGAGAAACTCTCCTAAAAATTAACAATTATTACAAAAGTTACAAAGATATAATCAACAGATAACATGAGTCTACTAGCAAGTAATAGCATGACATAACATAAATCTATTAACAGGTAACAAATCTATAAATATTAAATATTAAAAAAACAGAGTATGAAATTCAGTGGAATGCCACACATGAGGTTATTCCAAGTGAACTTATTATTATTATTATTTTTGGTGCATTTAAAAATAGTAAAAAGAGAGAAAAGTAAGAGAAGTTGCAGGGTATATAAGTAAAAAGAAATTATGTAGATAAGAAGGAAGAATAAGTCAAGTGGGGATTGACAAGGGCAGGATCAAGTCTTTTGTCGATAAATTTTAAGTTCTTGTCTGAACAGATATTTTTGAGAAGTGTTTCTTATACTGAGAGGGAGTAAGTTCCAAGCATGGGCTATGGAGTATTTAAAAAGCGACTTTCCAATGTTTTTATTGGGTTTGTATATGTTAAGGAGGTGTTTGCTGGTAGTACAGAGGTGATGTTGGGGTTTATAGTAGGACAGTTGATTAGAGATTGTGGGTCAGAAAGTGGGATCCTTCAGGATAGGGTGTGCAATTTGTAGTTGAGAAAGAAATAGTTGTTTAGGGAATTCAGGACATTGGAGTGTCTTAAGAGCAAGGCAGTCATTGGATTTGTATGGAAGATTGGAGGCAAATCTGGCTATTTTGTTATATGTTTACAATAGTTTGGGGAGAAGAGATGTTTGAACATTAGTAAAGATTGGGGCAGCGTGAAGAAGACAGGGTAGAAGGAGTGAATGGGCTAGGGACGGTTTGGAGGAGGGTGTAAAAAATATTTGGTTGCTATAGAGAAGACCAAATTTCTGGTGGATTGTTTAATACATTGTTGGATATCTATATCAAATTTTAGTTTATCATCAATAATTACGCCAAGTAGTTTGGTATGGGGTTCAGGTTTGACAGTGGTGTTGTTGAGGGAGGTGATAGAGAAGAAGAGTTTGTGCAGAGCAAGTGTTTTAGGAATGAAGAGGACTAGTTTATTTTTTTTTTTTATTTAGTGAGTTGATTTTCAGAAAGCCAGGATTCGACAGACGAGAAGGTGTGTTGAGTGAGAGCTAGTAGTTCAGGAATGTAGTGGGATGAGGTGATGAGAGTGGAATTATTGGCATATTGTAGAAGTGTTGAGAGGTTAGTAGCAGAATGAAGTTTGTTAGTAAAAATATTGAACAGGAGGGGGCCAAGCGTAGATCCTTGAGGGACACCAGTGTTTACTGGGAGGAAAGGGAGAGAACAGTTTACCACTGAATGGACTGCTACCAGCTGGAAAGGTAACTAGAAAACCATTTAACAAAGGAGGTAGAGAGATGAAGGTCAAAGAGTTTAGTTAAATGTTTGGAATGGGAGACAGTATCAAAGGCCTTAGACAGAGTGAGGAATAAACAGGAGACAAGCACGTTATTGTCACAGGCCTCAGCTACTGTTTGGGTGAAAGAGAGTAGTGCAAGTGCTGTTCAATGGTGGGGTCTAAAGCAATGTTGGGTGGGAGTTAGAAGGTTGTTGTCAAGAATGTGTTTGAGTAACTCAGTATGGATGCACATTTCCATGATTTTGGATGGGGGGGGGCAGGATAGCAATGGGTCTGACGTTAGAAGGATCAGTAGAGTTTCTACCTTTGTGGAGAGGGATTTATAAAAGGATTCCATTTGTCTGGGACATGGGCTTCAGAAATGCAACGATTGATTAGTATAGAGCTAGGGTATGCAATAGACTGTGCAGTGACTTTAAGAAAGTAGGGGGTAGATGGTCAGTAGAGGGGGAACAAGGTTTAAGTTTATTTAGGAGATATTTAATAATGGAAGTGGGAACCAGCTGTAATTTGAAAGCGTTGGGAAGGATTTTGTTATGGGCTGATGAAGGGGTTGAGTTAGAAGTCCTATTTTGTGTAAGCTTTTGGATTGTTTCTATGAAATAGTTGTTAAGGAGAGTGTCAGTTTCAGTAGCAGTGCTGCCTGGGAAGGGGTTAAGAGTACATGGGTTGCCAGGGTGAAGCAGGTTATTGATGGTAGTCCAGAATTTTTTTGGATTTTTATGTGAGCTATATTGGCTAGAACAGAAGAAAACTTTCTTATCTTTGTTGACTATTTTTTTTTGGTCATGTTTCTGAGATCTTTGTGTCTTTGAAGAAAGAGAGATTTTTTTAAGCAAGGCTTTCCAGACACAATCTCTGTTGTACATAATGGGATGGGTTTGTTTTGTGAGCTAGGGGGCAAAGTTAGATTTAATTCTAATTTTTCTAGAAGGGGCAATTGAGTTGAGTGTGTCAAAGAAGATTTTATTGAAGGATTCTACTGCCTCATTGAGAGGGAAGTGATATAGAAAGGAACATTTAATGATAGAAGGTTTGGAGTTAAAAGTATCTGTGTCAAACTGGGTAAGGTTTTGACATACTCTGTATGTATGATCTTTGGGTGAATGTTTGATGAATCTATAAATATAGGTAGGGGAGTGGTCACTTAAAGAGTTAGGAAGTATGCCAGAGTTGTGATAATGGGTAGGATGTGAGGTAAGGATCTAGTCAAGGATAGGTCCAGGTAAGAAGTTGTTGTTAGTTCATGAAGGGGTAGATATGTGCTGGTGAAATCCATGAAGGTTGAGAGTGTGAGTAGGGGATGAGGTAGACAGTTTAGACCAGTCTATGTTAACATCTCCAAGAATAATGGCTTCATAAAGGACATATTGAGTGACCTAGGAGAGAAGGTGCTCTAGGATAGAAATATTATCACGGGGGGGGGGTGGATATGTATATAGAGACTAAGGCAAATCTTTTGTGAAGGTTAAGATGATAGTTTATGATAATAATTTTGGCAGGTGTAAAGCTAGGAACAGAGATAGAGAGTGGAGAAAGGTTAAGTTGATTAGAGTAGAGGAGGGCACCCCCCACCCCTCTTGTTGGTTCTATCTGAGCAAAAGATGTTGCAGCCAGGAGGTAAGATTTCTGTATTAAGGATGTGAGATTTAAGCAAGGTTTCAGATAGGGTAAGGATGTGGAAAGTGGTGTTAGAAATCCAAGAGTGAAGTTCTGTTATCTTATTAACCATGCTTTGAATATTAACAGAGAATATTTGTAGTGATTTGGGTGAGGGAGTGTTGGTATGAAGGGGTGTGGAGGGAGAGGTTTGAGTTGAGATTTTCTGAAAGGTCGAGGCAGGTGGTCCTGGATTGTGGTGGATGTCTCCACCCAAAAAAAGTGTGTCAATGAAATTGAAAAGATTTATTTATTTATTTTATTTTATTTTTATTTTATTTTATTTTGCATTTGTTGATTGGGATGGTCCGACTGGATATATGTCCATTTTCAGTGGAGGCCCAGGGAGAAAAGCTCCACAAGCAACAAACACAGAAAAGTGATATAGACAATACATAAAACACACTGTTTATACAATCTTTAAATCAGAAATGGGCACTATAATAGCATGGGGATGATAAGATAGTAGGTTAAATTATAAAATCAGAAATTAGCACAATTAGAATACATAATACAATTGTGGTAAAGATCTTGAGTTGTAGAGATGATCCTAATCAGGATTAGAGTAAGGACATAACCAGTGTGATTTAAAATATTTTTGAGACTTTCTTTGAATAGTGTAAGCGAGGATACTAGAGTAAGGTCAGCAAGGAGTAAGTTCCAGGTTTTGCCAACCGAGTTGGCAAACAAGGCATCCCCTGCTGAGTTGCTGGATTTGAATGTTTGGACCATTAATAGATATCTTTGAGTGCAGGTGTATTATCAGGTTGGTTGAGTACTTCATGCATTACTATGAGCTGGTTAAACTGTAGTAGGTAAGGCAGTTCAAGCCACCCTAGAAGATTGAGGTTGTGACAGTGGTGCATCCGATATGCCGAGCCAGTGGCAAATCTAGCAGTGTGGTTGTAACAGCAAGATAGTTTGTTAAGATCTGCTTTATGCAAGTTTGTGAGTAGCGGTGAGGCACAGAGAAGGGTGGAAAGTAGATGAGAACAGGCAATGGCAGTTCTAACAAGAGGAGTAAGGAAAGGTTTGAGCTTGTAAAGGGACCCAAGTTTTTTGTTTATGGTTTTGATAGTTTGATTGACATGAGCATCAAATTTGAGGTTATTGTCTACTATAACTCCCAGGAGTTTGGTTTGGGCTTCAGGGGAGATAATGGTGCTGTTATTAGATTTTATGGTAAAGGTTGGAGGATTGGACATGTGGGTGGGGGAGAAAAGAAGCAGCTTAGTTTTCTTTAGGGTTTATGATCAGACAGTGATTGGTGAGCCAATTTTCAACTATGTTGAAAGTACTCTGGGTTAGTGTTAGTAGACTTCTCAGAGAGGTGGCTGAGCAGATTAACTGGAGTCATCTGCGTATTGAATGCATGTTGCTTTTGGGATAATGGTGTGGAGATCATTAATAAAGATGGGGAAAAGAAGAGGTCCTAGTATAGAGCACTGTGAGACTCCTAAAGTGATGGGTAGATTGGATGAAAGCTTATCCTGCCATATGACAGCCTGCTGTCATCCAGATAGGTAAGAGTGAAACCATTGGAGAGAATGGTAGTCTAAGGAGAGAGCTTTCAAGGTATGAATGAGTAGCTGGTGGTTAACCATATCAAAAGCCTTGGAGAGATCAAGAAAGAGTGCTGAGCAAAGTAAGTTGTTGTTACAGTTGTTGTTAATGAGATTAGAGAAAGAGAGAAGAGCTGAAATGGTACTGTGGTATGGCCTAAAGCCATGCTGAGAGTCAGCCAACAGCTTATTCTGGGTAAGGTAGTGCATAAGTTATTTATGGACACGTCTCCATAATTTTAGCTATAGGTGATAAAATAGCTATGGGTCTGAAATATGACAGTTCTATGGAGCTACCTCCTTTATGCAGAGGTATAACATGGGATATTTTCCAGATTGAGGGGAAGGAAGCCTTGGATAGGGTTCTATATGTCAAAACTGACATAGGTCAGGCTATGACATCTGTGGCTTTTTGCAAATACTCTGCAGGGAGGAGTTCAGCAGCTAGAGTGGTAGGCTTTAATTTCTTAATTAGGCCTCATATTAATGGGGTAGGAACAGGTTGAAAGCTAAAGGAGACTGGGGTACTGGGTATATCATTATCCGAGTTAGACCAGGTGACAGTGAGTTGGCTACCAGGGACTGGATAGTTTCTGTGAAGAAACTATTGAAGGTATTTGCAATGTCCTCCACCGATTTGTAGGTAGAAGCTAATGGGGCAGGAGTAGAGGTATGGCCTGGGTGAAGAAGTTTGTTTATACAACCCAGAACTTTTGGGGTTTGTTATGGTGTTTCTGATGCAAATGAGAATATAATTTTTTTGTCTAGAATAATAGATTTTTCTAGTGTTGTTCTTTAGCTGTTGATATTTAAGTTGATCTTGTGGGTCTTTTGTAGCTCGCCATGTAGCCCATGATTTGTTTCTAGGTATGATTTTAGATTTGGTGTCTTTTGAGAGCCATGGTGCAGTTTTTGTTTTTGTTCTGATAGAGCAGGTAGGGGCTTAAGAATTAAGGATGGCAAGGAATTTGGTATTGAAGTATTCCACTGCTTCATCCAATGGAAGTAGTTTTAGGGCTGACCAGTTGCATACTCTGAGTTCATTTTGAAAATTGGAAAGGTTGAAGTTCTTATTGTTTCTTATTGTTTTGCAGGTTGGTAGTTGGGGGTTATCAACCTTGAGCTTATATAGGTGAGACAGTGATCACTTAGGTCATCCGGCAAAGTCCCTGACTTGTACATCTGGTGATGGCCATTGATAAGTATCCAATCTAGGGTACTTTCTTTGCTATTGGGTTTACTGATCCTGGTGGGTGAGGAGATGATCTGTGAAAACCCATATAGGTTACATAAAATATGTGAGTAGGTTCAGAGTAGTAGGATGTCTTTGTTTTGAGTAGCGGAGAGAGATGAATTTGGAAACAAATAATAATTCTAAAGAGATCAGAGGGTGAGATGGGAAAGAGAGATGAGAGATAAGATGTAGGTTAGAGGTAGTGCAGTTGCTCAAAGAAGAGAAGAGAGTAGGTATAGGTGATTGATAGCAGAGTGGTATATGGTAAGAGGTTTTTAGTGAAAGAAAGAAAAGAAAGGTGTCAGAAAGGCAGAGAGGCCACATGCTGAGAAATGAGTAGAGGACGAAAAAGAGTGGGAAGTGCAGTGTTGAAATGTATTGTGCACCATAGGGAATAAGAAGAAGAATGTGGGGTTACTTAAAAGATAAGAGAACAAGATTATGACGAGGAAGGATGTTAATGGGAGGGGCAAAGGTAGGTAGTGTGACAGAAGGGGGAGAGTGTGATGGGGAGGTTACAGAAGGGATCAGGAGTTAATGGATTGGTTAGAAAAAGGAAGGGGTGTGGTATGTATGGTATACATGTAATGAATGTAGGCGTGAGTGGGAATGAGGGTAGAGTAGGGGAGCGAAGTGAGCCTGAGCGTGAATGGAGCAGGTAGAACCAGGTCGATTAGAGGGATAATAAGAAAAGGAAAACAATCAGGCAAAAGCAGGAAAGGAGGTTTTAAAGAAAAGAAGTGGAAAAGCAGTCAGAGCACTTTGAAAAAAAAAAACAAAAAGAGGAAGTCAGTGGTCTACAGAGTTTACAGTGGATAAAAGAAGGAAAAAAAGAATAACAGTGTGCTAAGTGCCACTAAAGGGGAAAGAAAGGAGTTAAGCTATAAGAGTACAAGGTGGTAAGGGAAAGTTTGTTGCAGAGAGGGCTATGAAAGAAGGACAAAGAATGGGGTGGTGATGTACAAGCAGCTGTTACAGAGCTGAGCAGGACAGGACAACAGTTAAATGAACAACAGTTTCTACAAACAGATGTTTATGAATATACTTCGTATTTTCAGTAAGGTATATACATACATTCACTCTCTTTCTTGGCTTTTTCTTAGTAGAAGTTCAGGAATCCCAACAACTGTGGTTTTACTGTATCACAGGCAAAACCTTAGGTATGGGCACTTCACCCGACGAGACATGCAGTTATACCAAGGGGATTTTACAAATGGCTCCTGCAGATTAAGAAAGCTAGGTTAGGCTGTAATAGGTCCTGTGAAGGAGAGGGAGGACAGAAAAGACCAGAAAAAGTGGTGGATAGCCAATATCATGATGAAAAGGGCTTGCCCTAATTAGACTGTAATTGATCTTGTGGGGGTGGGGGGGATCAGAATAGACCAGAAAAGTGGTGGACTGGATAGCCAATAGCATGATGAACAGGGCTGGTCCTGATTTCACAGATGTGCAAGTCTACAGAAACAATAAGGAAAGACAGTAGGTACTCTAGACTTGCCTGTTTTGCATACCTTTCTTATTGAAATAAAATAAACCACTTTTACCAAGGAGTATATGGGATTTAGGAAGACCAGAATTTATAAGAGAAAGGTTTAGTAGTAGTAGAAAAAGAGCAGGGCTTACAAATAGTTAAAACAGCATATAAAGAGAGACCACTGTTAGAAATACAGAATTTGGGGGGGGGGGCAGCTAATGTCCTGAAACAATTAGGAAAAACAGTAGGTATTTACTGTTTGGAACAGCCTTCCCTGGCAAATGCAGACTATGTCAGTTAAGGGGGTTAGAATTGTTCTAGATGTTATAGTTAATGAACCTAAGTATAAGTTCAAGAACTAGGATACGGGCTCATTAACGACTTCAAACTGAAGCTTAAATAGTGCATTCTATTTACATTGCATCTGTATGAACATTGTGGTTCAGTCATACCACTCAACTGTACAGATTTTTCCAGAATGTCCAGATTTTTGCCTCATAGCTTTGGTCCATTTTTTATGAAATTGTGGTTTTCTGGCAAATAAGTGGCAAATCATTAAAGGCTGAAGGTAGACAATAATGACAGACGTTTGAGTTTCAGACTTCATACCCTTCAGAAAATCCATGATAAAGCAAAACCTATTATTCTATCACTTTTCTAAGTTTATAAGTGCAATGTTAAACAATTGTCCCTATTTTGGGGCCTTTGTCCCACTTTTATTAATGGCTTTGTCCAGATTTATTGCTGTTAGAAGTTGAGAGGCTTGGGTTCAGTAAACTCATACTTATGTATGAAGAAATTATTTCACATAAGTAAACATTAACTTAAACATAAAGAAAGAACATTTATAAATGAAAAGTCTTATCTGAAAAACATATAAACACTTTTGGCACCTTAGCATAGCCTAGCCAGTGAGTAACAAGACACTTTCAAAAAGTGCACTGTATTAAATACAATAGTATTTAAAGCAAAGCAATGGGAAAAGGATGTTAACCAAGGAAACATTTCCAGCTGTTTTCCGATCAAGCCTTCCTTGTCTTAAAGTACCATATTCAAGAATAAAATGAATTTCCCTATTGAGTATAAAAACTTGAACAGAGTTACAACCAATAATAGTGTCTTTTATCTGATCTAGCACAAAAGCTTTTAATCTATTAGATTTACTTTGATGCACCTTCAAAAAAAATGCTCAGTAGCAGAATTTTAAAATCAATCATTTCTAATATACTTGAGGTGTCCTTGCAAACTCAGTTTGCACTTTCTGGTAGTTTCTGCAAAATAATGATATTTTACATGGATATGAAATGGAGTAAATAATATCTGACTAATCAGAACACATCTTGTTTTTATTTTATTATTGCTTCTCAAAACAGATTTGTTAATTAAAAACAATGCATTGAATCCATTTCTCAAAAATACGTAACTTCTTTATGATCATAGACCTGATTGTAGTTATTAATGTTATGCTATACTATTATATGTTAAATTGAGCCATGCCATCTGATATTATCATATATTATATGCATATAGTGTGAATCCTTATTTGTTCTGATTTGTCTTCCAGCATGTTCTTCTAGACAGAAGCACTGCAGATATATTTCACCCATCAGAGAACAGATCTATCTTTATGCAAAGTCTGGTTTCTGCTGTAATGTCATGATATGTTTTCAGAAACAATAGAAGAGTCATGTACACCTTATGCTTTTAGGCACACTGCACCAGTGCCTTACTACAGGCTCTTGTTTGGGATTCAAAGTGACAACAAGGGGCATATCTTAAAGACCATTTAGAGTTCTATATTATACTTTGCAGAGTTCACTTAGGAAAAAAACCTGATAAGCTGCACTAGTATATCTGGTATTAGTTCCACAAGTGACCACAGCCATATCGGATATATGTAACATTGCAGTTTAAATGTGTGCACATTTTCAGCATATGCAGCTGTGACAACTCCCTCTTTGACTGATATCTCTGGACATAGCAGTGGTTTTGTGAATTTGTCCTATGACAGGCTACTAATCTCAGCCTCTGTATACCTGTGCATGTACTTGTTATTCTACATACACCTTTATCATCAGCATTTCGTGTCTGTGAGACATTGTGTTCAGTATTGCTGTGAGGTCTCAATGCAGT
>NC_056745.1:1280297106-1280437106 GCF_019279795.1 Protopterus annectens
TGCAGCACTACCCTCAATACTGGGACACCCACAAGGTAAGTGACTCACAGCATGCCAGTCAGGGGGGTTCACATACTCAACAACAGTCACACCCAGCAGGACAAGTGTAGACAAACACAAACAAAGGCTGTGCTATGGACTCTGAATGATACCTATGGGTAACCCCCCCAAGCCTACACAAACAGAATACAGCAGGTCAGGCAATGGGATGTTAATTCTGAAGGGTAGGAAGTCAGAAACTAATATGTAGGTAAATCAAAGCTAAGATCTGTAGTACACTGGTATGCCTCTAGTCAGCATGATAGGTTAGAATACAGAATGAAATGGAGCACCTGACATACCAGTACAGTCATAGCAAATGTGTACAAGTGTCAGGTGTGCCCCCCATCCTATGTAGTATTGTAATAACAGTCAGGTGTGCCGTCCCAATCCTGTGTAGAAATGAAGAAATAGTCAGGTGTGCCCCAGCCATCCTATATAGAAATGTAGTAACAGTCAGGTGTGCCCCCCAGTCCTGTGTAGATAGGTAGAAATAGTCAGGTGTGCCCCCCCAATCCTGTGTCAATTATGTAGTAATGGTCTGGTGTGCCCCCCAATGTGATGTAAACATGTTGTAACAGTCAGGTGTGCCACTCACAACCCTATGTAGGAATGTAGTAACATGTATGTGTAGTTCTAATACCAGTGGAACACAGATGCACAGAGGTGGCCAAGGTAGCAAGATAGGATGTAGCATCTGCACAATATGCAGGCATGTGTGTGTTAGGTTGGTGTGTGTCCCATATCGTGTTAGAGTGGTCGGTATGTATTTATGTTGCGGTAAGCCTGGTGGCCATTATCCACTACCACTGATGACAGGGACATTTCCTCACAACTGCAGTGCCATACACAATACCCATTAGTATAACACAAGCTAGCAGTAAGCCATTGCAAATGTATGGTGGTAATATGTGTCACCATCTGAAAGACTGACATGGCATGGCTGTTAGTCTAGATATACAAGCAGTACACAGGGGAAAGTACCCCAGACATGCTGTATATATTGTGTCACTGTGAAAAGGACACACCCTTGGAAAGGTACATACAGGTATGCATCACATTATTTGATCTGTAGTAGGGGATACTGGTGTTGTCTGCCCAAACACTCGCAGATCAGAAAGGAGGCAGGACTGATGTATTGGGAAACAGCTGATGTACCTGCGCATGCAAGCATAACTGAAATGCCCAATGCATGTCTGTGTGTCAGATGCAAGTAGTGTCCATAGCACACATGCTCCCAGCTCTTGCAAACACCACCCACAGGCACCTCTCTGATCATATCCCTGTTGTGTGGAATAGGTACAGTAAGACCCCACCTATATATGGCAATAGCGGAAGACTGCAGCATGCAGTGCAGGTGTCCCATGCAGGTGTTTCCCTAGCTGTAGGTAGCACCCTGCAAGCATCCACACCACCTGAGCAAGACTGTTAGGAGGTATTGGCATGAACACCTATCACGCCTACCCTGTCACCCCAGGGGAATATACTGTATTGTGGTCTGGAACTGTAGGACTGACAGAATGCAAAGACCTGCCACATCTGGTATGCAGCAATACCTAATGCCCCACAGGCATCTGCCAAAGGCCTGTGAGTCACACGTACTGCCAATGTATGTTATGTCATGGGCACCCAAATAACAACATGACACACTCCAAATAATCCATATGCAAGGCCATGTAGACAAACCAAAGTAACATGTCCACCATGTCCCACTGCATGAATTGTGGACCAACACTAACACACACCTGTAATGGGGTGATACCCTTAGGGAAAGTATCAGAAAATGTCATAATGTATGGAAGAGGTTAGAATAACAGAGGGGTGTGGAAACATGGGCAGCATGGAATGTGCAGGGTCCGACAAGCTGTGTGCACACACTATCCCTGGCTCCAAACACATACATGAGAGGCTACACACCTGCCTGTACACCACAATAGGGTAAATGTTCTGATCCATGGCCCCTGCCACTGTCTGACCTGTGCGAATATGTAGACCTGTGAGGCATTGCCACAGCAAGATAAGCCCATATTGTCATGCTGATGGGCGTACAATTATGGAATCCCCTGCCAGTACTGTACCAAGGTGCTGAACCGGATAAACAAACCCAGCTCCAAGTATCTGCAGCTCCCCCTCCAGAATGGCATAACTTACCATGAATATGTAGGTGTCTGCCCACAATACCGGACACAGTCGCCGTCACCCTTGTCCCCCAAGACATCACTGTGAGCAAGAATGTCCACCTGACAGTACATGAAGACAGAAAACATCACGGTGTATAACAGTACATGTCTGAATATCTCTGCTAACAGCAGTGCCATGCAGCTGAAGCAGCACAGACACAATCACCTACAGTATACACTATCCCCTGCACAGTTTGTCCCCATATTGCCAAATGATCAACAGATACAGTATGCTACCTGTAGGTGTACAACACAAAGGTCTGCACTGCAGTACAAATTACCTGTTCTCGATCCACACATTCAATACAGGCAGGCATACTGGGCATGTCCACGCACTTCGAGAAATGAAGACAATGTCAGTCAACAACATACTGAAAGGTCATACTGGGCATGCTCACACACACTAAAACAAATGAAGGCTATGTCTGGAAACACCAGTGGACCAGACATATCTGTCAGTCACAGATGTTAGTGCAGACACTCCTCAGTATGCACCACTCATGCTTTTCAGACACAGTGGATAGGAATACAGAAACATATCTAAGGACAACACATTATAATAAGTCAAAAGTAGACATACATAGATGTGTGGAAGAGGGTGACTGTGACAAGGAGCCATCCAGGCCTGTCCCACCCAGCACAAAGCCAAAAGGCCACAACCACATGAGGGTCAGATGTCACTCACTGTACATACTAGCCCCCGGTATCTGTCAGCATTACAGACTATGTGGTGCAAGTGCTAGCTGTGCAAAATGACTGCACAAGGAAGTAGTCATCTAGCAGCTGTATACATATATCTGTGAAATATAACCCTGCATGTATCTGCATGTGGTGTGTTAACCTCTTGATGAATGGATTATGGCCCATGCACACACATTGCCCTCTCCATAGCCCTACTATGATAAGCCTGCTGAGGTCATTCACTGTGAAATACACCTTTGGGAAAGTTGCAGCCCAGTAATCTCTCTGGCGTGTCCTATAACTGCGTACTGCTGTAGTGTGATAAACTAGTTAGGTAGGAGTTTCAATCCCAGACATGGCAAGTGTGTGTCTGTCTGTGTAGAGAGCAATGCCTTTTTAGGGTAGTCACACTCCTACAATTCAAATGCTCTACTTTGGTAAGGCTGCTGATGTCATCCACCTAGAAATACACCTCTGGGAAGGTTGTTGCCCAGTAATCTCTATAGCGCATCCCATATCCGCATACTACTGCAGTGTCATAAAATAGTTAGGTAGGAGTTCTAATCCCAGACTTGGCAAGTGTGTGTGTGTGTGTGTGTGTGTGTGTGTGTGTGTGTGTGTGTGTGTGTGTGTGTGTGTGTGTGTGTATGTGTGTGCGTGTGTCTGTCCCTGACTGTGTAGAGAGCAATGCCTTTTAGACTACTCATACTCCCAACAATTCAAATGTCCTACTCTGGCCAGGCTGTTGATGTCATCCACCTAGAAATACACCTCTGGGAAGGTTGCAGCCAGCAATCTCTCTAGCACATCCCATAACTGTGTACTGCTGCAGTGTGATAAAATAGTTAGATAGGAGTTCTAATCCCAGACTTGGTAAGTGTATGTGTGTGTGTGTGTGAGTGTGTGTGTGTGTGTGTGTGTGTGTGTGTGTGTGTGTGTGTGTGTGTGTGTGTGTGTGTCCCTATCTGTGTAGAGAGCAATGCCTTTTAGGCTACTCACACTCCCTACAATTCAAATGTCCTACTTTGGCAAGGCTGCTGATGTCATCCACCTTGAAATACACCTCTGGGAAGGTTGTAGGCCAGTGATCTCTGTAGAGCATCCTATAACTGCGTACTGCTGTAGTATGATAGAATAGGTAGGATTTCTAATCCCAGACTTGGCAAATGTGTATATGTGTGTGTGTGTGTGTGTGTGTGTGTGTGTGTGTGTGTGTGTGTGTGTGTGTGTGTGTGTGTGTGTGTGTGTGTGTGTGTGTGTGTGTGTGTGTGTCACCATCTGTGTAGAGAGCAATGCTTTTTAGGCTAGTCACACTCACTACAATTCAATTGCCCTACTCTGTCATGGCTGCTGATGTCAAACACTGTGAAATCCACCTTTCAGAAAGGTGTAGCCCAGTAATCTCTGTGTCACATCCTATAACTGTGTACTGCTGTAGCGTGATGAACTAATTAGGTAGGATGTCTAATCCCAGACATGGCAACTGTGTGTGTGTGTGTGTGTGTGTGTGTGTGTGTGTGTGTGTGTGTGTGTGTGTGTGTGTGTGTGTGTGTGTGTGTGTGCGTGTGTGTGCGTGTGTGTGTGTGTGTGTCTGTTTGTCTGTGTAGGGAGCAATGCATTTTAGCCTAGCCACACTCACTACAATTCAAATGCCCTACTTTGGCAATTTTGTTGATGTCATTCACTGTGAAATACACCTTTGGGGGAAGACTACAGTAATCTCCGTGCTGCATCCTATAAAAGCTTCATGCTGTAGTGTGATATAGAACTCTGATAGGGGTTCTATTCCCACACATGGAGGTTGTGGATGCTTTTATGTGTTTCATTGTCTGTGTATGGAGCAATGATTTTAACCTAGCCACGCTCACTACAATTCAAATGCCCTACTTTGGCAATCCTGCTTATGTCTTTCATTGTGAAATACACCTTTGGAGAAGGAGTACTCCAGTCATCCCTGTGGTGTGTCCTATAACAGCTTCATGCTGTAGTGTGAAAAAGAACTCTGGTAGGGATTCTATTCCCACACATGGCAGTTGTGGATGTTTTGTGTGCGTTTCAATGTCTGTGTAGGGAGCAATGCATTTTAGCCTAGCCATACTCATTACAATTCAAATGCTATACTTTGGCAATCCTGCTGATGTCATTCATTCTGAAATACACCTTTCGGGAAGGAGTAATCCAGTAAGCCCCATGGTGCAGTCTATAACAGCTTCATGCTGTAGTGTGATATAGAACTCTGGTAGGGGTTCTATTCCCACACATGGCAGTTGTGGATGTTTTGTGTGTGTTTCAATGTCTGTGTAGGGAGCAATGCATTTTAGCCTAGCCACACTCACTACAATTCAAATGCCCTACTTTGGCAATCCTGCTGATGTCTTTTATTGTGAAATACACCTTTGGGGAAGGAGTACCATGGTGCATCCTGTAACTGCATAGTGCTGTAGTGTAATGAACGAGTTAGGTAGGAGTTCTAATCCCAGACATGACAGATGTGTGTGTGTGTGTGTGTGTGTGTGTGTGTGTGTGTGTGTGTGTGTGTGTGTGTGTGTGTGTGTGTGTGTGTGTGTGTGTGTGTGTGTGTGTGTGTGTGTGTGTGTGTATAACTTGCATCCTGTGTGGAGGTGGTTGTGAGTGTGTAACAAATGGGCTCAATGTGGAGTGGGTTTTTCAAATTTTTCATATGGTGGCCCTAGTATATATCACAATGTCCACTGTGCAGGGATAACAGATGTGAAATAGCCGAGAGGCTGGGGTACAAATCCATACCCCTACATGTGACATCAAGGCCAGGCAAACAAAGTTAGCAACCCTAGTATTACCTAGAGAACACTCTCAACCCATGTCGCATACACACACACACTTGCCTAGGCAACGGCCGCAATGTTGGTAGTACCCTGCATATTGCCTACTGATAGAGATGGCATGGCACCCTGTCCATCTGTCCAATAGGCACATACATGCTGACAGTGCACCTTCCCCATGTTCCCCACTGGACACCTTCAACACCTGTGTTGCCATCAAATGTGGCCCACAAAGGACATACCATTCATGCCCTGTATGGACACATGCCACTGGCACCAGGGAATTCTGGTATCATGCTATCTCTGTAGGTGCAGGGTAAACATGCTGTCCATTATCGGTTCCCACCACATTAGGCCAGAACTGGAAGATCTGATGATAATCTGTGTAGACAACATGGGCCAGACACCGTAGGTACAGTTGCACATGTCACTGTACATGCATGTGGGAGGATCCCAGACACCGTCCATGTTGTGGACTAAGGAACACATACATGGCAAACAATGTACAGCATTGGCCACGCACAATAGTCACCCAGGTGACTATTGTGTGTGGCCAGTGCTGTGCATTACACAGCACAGCACAGCATTGGCCACACACAATAGTCATCCAGGTGATTGGATGGTGAATACATTACCCAACTGTGTGGGCAAATCCAGAAACTACACCCCTGAGCCACAATGCAGACCATTGTCATGTGGGCTGATGCCAAGTAATACCAATCACTTAGCCTTGTATAGCTGTTTGGCATAGTCGACCACTACACACTCGTGAAGCAATGCACCCATGCATGTCAGTACTGGCACCTTGTGTGTGTGTGTGTGTTGTATGATGCGTAGGATCACATTCACACTCACTAAAACCCCCATTGGCATACTGAAGCATGTTGTCCAATGTTAGACACCTCTACATACCTTCTGTCAATATAACCCCTGTATGACCTCTGTGGTGCATGTGATACCTGCACAGTAATGTGTTGTGGCAATCTCACTAGTGATGAGTAGTATTCCTGGCCCTGCCATGTATGTCAATTTGTGTGTGTCCCTGTGAGAGTGTGGCTGTGTTGATACTGGCACCTGTTCATGCAGACTGGCACATGTACTACACCTTCTGTATAGCTACCATACCCCTGTTGCAGATGCCACTCACCATCACATATATGTTTTGAGGGCTCCTCAACATATAATCTATGTGGTGCATCTGATAATTGCATAGAAATGTGATAGCACTACATAGTCAGCAGGGGTTTGATACCTTGTGCTGGTAGATGTGTGACACAAACATTCTTATGTTTTGCTCTCCCACCCCTCCCTGACTTTACTTTGCCTCTGTCTGCCTCTGTCACTCACTCTCTGGTGGATGTGGAGACCTACACCTGTTTTGCTTAGGCAGCAGCATGTCTATTCTAATTGATGCTCATGATCAACTGATGGCCTCTGCACAAATTGCAGCCCTCGTCTAGCTGATTGCATGTGGAACAGCTGTGGTAAAATTCCCATTGCCAATTGCATGGAAACACACTCCAATATCTAGGAACATCATGTTGGTGTTAGGCCTTTTCATTCACTGTGAGCAGGAACTCGTTATGTTGTTTGGCAAACAGCATCTCAGATGGACTGGGAATTTACCTCTAACAACATACACTGTGGAAACAGGGAAACACACAGGAGGGGGATGTGCCTGACCTGACTACAGACTGTAAGTGTTGCTATACTGCATTTGGAGCAATGTTGGTTTAACAGGGTGTATGTGGAGATGTCTGTCCTACATGTTTTAATAACTACCATGTCAGTGCCATGCTTATGAGGGAACCCCATCTGTAGGGTCATCTGCAGATTGGGCAATGTGTGGTGCCTTTTGTTTAATGTGTTACCCACAGAGCACCTATCTGTGGACTGCAGAAGGTAGTGTGAGGATTGCAGTCTGTAGATGGTGACAGTCGTGAGAGTTACTGACTTCATATCCCTCACAGGACATACATTGCAACAAACCCTGTTACAACAGTAAATGTATGAGGTTATCACAGCAACATGTCAATATTGGCCCTGTGTATGTGCCTCCAGCCACAACTCTGTCAACCTTTGTACATATGTCATGCAGTAAGAGGTGCATGTGTGCTGTACACCATAATTATTGACATCATAACTGACAACAAACCCATGAGATATCAGACTGCTTCACATGTTATGTATAGTAGGGGCTATATCTGATGACATCACATGGACATTCTGCAGTTGTATGTACACTACTGAGGTCTGTGTATGTAAGGTGAATGTTGACAGTATGTGTATTGATAATATGTACTTTGGCCTGTGTACAGACTGTGGTAAATGTCATCGTTCTTGGTCCCGTTCTATCTGATGTTACAGCTGCTCCATTGTATGTTACCCTATTGGCTAACATGTTTGTAGGGCCATACACACACATGTCCCATATCACAGACAGGCATCGGACCACACTGTGTAGTGGTCCAGTGAGTGGCACATATGATGATGGTGTAGAACAAATAATCCATAAACTGTAATATAACGCTGGTTTACCATACGTGGCTGTGGCTGTGTTCACATTGGCTGTGGTTATGCACTTTCATACTGATGTATCATACTCTGTGCTGTGATATGCCTGTAGAGCCTGCTATATATGCAGGTACATGTGCATGCCCCTATAGGAAATGTAGGCCAGTGTTGAGCCAGTCTGCCTGTAGCCTGCACAGTGCTTTGTTACATGCCTAGCAGCTTAGTGTATGTACCCAGTGAGATGTCATGTCCAGATAATTGCCAGATGTACTGCTGATGGTCCTCCCTTAACTGTCTTGTATGTCATACAGAGCAGTGGGATGCTGTACAGATGTATATCAATATCTAGTGGGTAGTATGTGGCCATAGCACCTCTGTACCAGTGATTATTATGTGACAGGACAGACAGGTGTGTGTGAATGCAAACCTATGAAGGCAAATGTATACCAGCCATTACGTGTTATACCCATCTACATGGCTGTTAACATCCACATTGTCAGGCTTGGTCCACATGTCTTGCGCTAAGGGGTTCTGTATACACCTCTGCACTGTCCAGAGTGTGTCAGAATGTCCACATATATTTGCCAATATATCTGCTGTACTCCACAGGAGCATGATGTGCTAGCAGCGGTACTGTACTATGATGTCCTTAGAATGCCAGCCAGTAGACTATGGTGCACATTTTCAAAGCAGATGTGACCTCCCACATACACCATGTCTGTGAAGACCATCCCTATTACAGTAGTAATAGTCTACAGATATACCTTCTGTACACACCTGACATCCCCTTGCACTATGGAATTGGGACTATAGGAGATGAGGTAGGGCTGCACTCCATGTTCAGGACATATGGAGAAAATATATGTATATATAATTATCCAGATATCTATATATCTATATAGATATATACACATATACATATCAACATATATAGATGGATATGTATATGTACATATATATATATATATATATATACATATACATATACATATAAACACCCAGATATATACAAATACAGAACAATATATGTCTATACATATACAGATAGAGATACATATGCACACATATGTATGGATATCTATATATATATTGAAAGTAGTAGGCATATCAGAATAGATATGTATGCACATATAAATATAGATATCTACATTATATACCAACATAACTAGGCATATCTGTACACATAGGATGTACATACATATATAGCTATATAGACATATATTTATATATACATACATATATCTATATATACATATCTGTATCTATATATCTATATATATATATATATATATATATATATATATATATTTATTTATTTATAGGTTCATAGGTTCATAGGTAGGTACTAGGCTATTGGCCCTAGGGCCTATATAAGCCTAGCCAAAGGTACCCTGGCTTTTGCCACCCAAGAAAATTATTTTCCTGTGCCACTGTTGAGCAGAGCCAAAGAAGTGATCCCCGGGGTGAATTTCCTATCTCCCATCCAATCATCAAGATTTTTCTTGAAGAGTGCTAATGTGGAGCTTTGTTTGATATTGAAAGGTAGTTTGTTCCAGAGTATGGGAAGTCTCTGGGACAGGAATCTATCCCTCCAACATGTTCTGTTTATTCTGGTGACAAGTACCTAGCGTGTAGCTCATAGGGATTGAAATTTATTTAAGTGAAGCATGTCTAAAAGCTTTGGGTTTGACATAGCTTTGTGTGTTAGGTAGAGATCGCCTCTGAGTAGGCGATATGCGATGGAGTAAAGCTGAAGTTTTTTGAGACGGTCTGTGTAGGGCATCTGTTTGAGGCCAGTAATCCTCTTTGTGAGGTATTTCTGTGGCCTTTCCCGTTGTTGTAGATGTCTTGTGAAGTGCATACCAAAAGGGGCATTGTACTCTATAATGGGTCTAATGAGTGAATAGTAGAGGGGAACAATGACCTCTTTTTTCCTGTATGAGAAACCTTTTGTGATGAGGTGTGCCACTTAGAAGGATTTCCTGACTACTGTGGTGATGTGATTATCAAAGGAGAGACTACTGTCCTCCTATGTACCAAGGTCTTTTATCACACTTTCGGTGTTAAGTAGACTACCGCCTATGTGGCAGTTCATGGGTACAGAATTTTTACCAAAAGGGATGACAATGCACTTTTTGGCATTGAGCTTGAGGTCATGGCTTTGACACCAGGCATCTGTCTCAGTGAGGCCCATTTGTAGGATATCCACATCTTTTGGAGTTTTGATTATGGCTCCTAGTTTGCAGTCATCTGCAAACTTCATTAGCTGAAGACCTTCTGTGTTGACCTGTACTTCAGTGTAGTAGATACCAAACAGGAGAGGACCCAGGACTGAACCCTGTCGTACTCCACTTGTCACTGGTCTGAAATTGGATTTGGAGTCTGCTACTTTCACAGTGTGGGATCTGTCAGTAAGCCAGTTGGCAACCCATCTTGTGACATAGGGATTTATACCTAGTTTAGTGAGTTTATCTATAATTCCAGAGTGGGGAATGGTGTCGAAAGCCTTGGTGAGATCTAGATAGGCTGTGTGAACCACCTTACCCTCCTCTCCAGCTTGAGTGACTGCTTCAAAGAAGTCTAACAGGTTTAGGAGACATGATCTGCCTTTTACAAACCCGAACTGGCTGGGGTCCTGAGTTTGGAGATTAGCAATGTCATTGTTTATAAGTTCCATGATGATACGTTCCATAGCCTTGCAGACCAGGCTCATTAGGCTCATGGGGTGGTAGTTTCCGGGGTCTGTGGTGGGTCCCCCTTTGTGGAGTGGGATAACTGTCACTGTGCACCATTTAGTGGGCACATGGCCTGAAGTGAGGCTATGATTGAACAAGGTACTTATGTGGGGTGCCAGCTCGTTCTGTAGTTCATGTAGAACACAGCCTGGGATGTTGTCAGGTCCTATGGATGCTGTGTTCTTGGCTTTGGATAGTGTGTTTTTTTACCTGTGCAGCCGTGATTACAGGAACTTTGCATTCTTCTGGTATAGAGATGGGCCCTTTAGGGGATGATGGGGGGGTGGGTAAAGTTAGCTCTGAACCTATCTGCCAGGATGTTGGCAGTATCAGTTGGTTCTGTATATTTAGTGCCATTGTGCTGTAACTCAGAGCAGATCTGAATGTTGCCATTGAGATTCTTGACGTAGCTGCAGAATGCTTTGTGGTTGTCTTTAGAGTCAGTGGCGATTTTGTTTTCATATCTAGCTTTGGAGGATTTTATGAGGGATCTCAGCTTCTTACTGAGGCTGACCAGGGAGTTTCTCCAATCATGGGATTTTACTCTTTTTTGCAACAGTTTCTTTCTTCTGTTGTAGAGTTTGTTTATGGCAGGGGACCACCAGATTGGCTTCCTTTTTTTGTAGGATAGCATCTTGGTTCTGTTAGGGATTGCACAATCCATGCACTCGTGTAAGTGCTTATAAAGTGCATTTGTGTAGGATTCAGCAGTCATACCTCTATTGTCCGTCAGCATGGGTGTTGAGAAGTTTGCCACTTCTGTCTTAAGTAGCGTGAAGGTGGCTTTGGAGAAATCTTTTACTGTGTCTTCCCTAATGGGGGTGGGGAAGGGATGTGGATGTCTAGGGTGTTTAGCTTGTGGTCGGATCTGACCAACGAGGAATTGACCTCTGGTGTGGAGCACCGGTTGCCCATGTTGGTAATAACCAGGTCTAGGATATTACTGGTGGGGGTGTGGATAAGTTGATTCATGACATTGGAATATATGTATTCCAGAAAACGTTGAGCACAAAAGTTGGTACATGAGTATTTTTCCCAGTTAATGGTAGGGTAGTTGAAATCACTCATTATTAGGGTGTTAGGTTGTACCCTAATATTTTCCAGTGTATCAAGAAATGAGGAGTGGGAATCATGGGGCATGGTGGGGATCTCTAGCAAGCTACAATATGGATTGCGGTCTTGCCCAGAGTTAGTTTCACTAGGATAATCTTGGATGCATTATGCTGAGCAACTAGCCCGAAGTTGTGGATATCCTTAATGAATATGGACACGCCTCTGCCTTTAGTGTTTCGGTCCAGGTTAGGTGGCTGAAAGGTGTGGTATGAATTATAGCCTAGTAATGCAGGGGTACTCTCTGGAGCGTTGAACCAGGTTTCTGTCACTGCACTGATGTGGATGTTCTCCATTTTAAGGAGTGCCTCGAGTGAGTGCATTTTGTTAGGGTGGTGAATTTGTCATTTGAACCTTGCCTAAAAAAGACACTATAGGGGTGGCTAGATCCTTAGCCAGTATCCGTAATCCCAGGGGCGACAGGTGCAGGCCTTCTCTGGCAAAGCATCGTGGTTTGTCGATCATGTCATCCCAGGCAGACAGATACTGGATCCCCTTAGAATGACACCAGAAGCTTAGCCAATTGTTGAAGTCAGTCATTTTGTCCTTGTACTGTGGTATCATTCTGGATGATGGCAGGATGCTACTCAGGGCAAGGGTCACACCTGCCTGGGCTACAAGATCAGACAGCTCCTCCATGTCTCTTTTCATGTAGTCCATGAAGGTACATCTCAGGTCATTCACACCAACATGGACAATGACAGAGTCATATCTGTACTTGTTGTGGAGTGACCTGAGTGTATGCATTATGTGGCGGATCCTGGCACCCAACAGGAAGCTGACAGTAACTTTCTCCTTGTTTAGCCTGGTGAGTGGAACATCAGTGTGCCTGACTATAGAGTCACCTATGACTAGAGTGTTGGGTACGTTGTTATGCCTTATGGGATGTGGTTGAGTGGCACACTGAGTTTGTGGGCTATGTGTCATTTGGGTTGTGTTGGAGGGGGGGTGGAGGTTGCTTGTGTTTCTGCTTTGGAGGCCCCTGTTGCTTAGGCAGGTTTTTACTGAGAACCTCTGTGAATGTAGGTGTGTGTTTTGTGTTTCTGTGTGTGTGTGTTTTGGTGGTGTAGGTTTTGAGGGAATATGTGCTGAGTGTGATGTAGTGCAAGTTTTTACCTTCTCCTCTTGACTGTCTAGTCCAGTCTTAGGTGAAGAGAGCTTTGTTTCCAGTTTGACTATATAAGTGCAGCTCTCACAGGTTGTAGTGTTGGGTGGTAGGAGGATTGTCTGTGTACATGAGGCAATTTTTGCATTGCCCCAAGATGCCCGGATTCATCAGGTAGACAGGAGAAAACACCGGGAGCTGACCCTTAGACATGCCTGGATAGGTGCTTATTTGTTAAGTACTAGAAATTGTTTTCCTCTAGACAGTGAGGAAAGTTGAGTGCTGCAGTAATTTGTAGCTTATTTAGTGCTTACAATAAGTTCTGAACAAGTGCTGAGCTCAAAGAAACAGACTTGAGTGCTGAAACAAAAAAAAACTGGCTAGTTCTAAGAAACAAAATTAAGCTAGAAGGCTTCCATCCAACACAGAAAGGCTTGATGGCTTAGAAGCCTACAAACATTCCTGGACACAGGAAATCTATATCAAGACTAGACTACCTACATGAAAGGCAGAAAACAAGCTTAGAATTTTTTTTTTTTTTTTTTTTTTTTTTTTTTTTAGTGGAAAGAGAGAAAGGAGTAGCAGAAACTAAGCTGATTGGCCTTCTCAAATGTTCTCCCTGTTTTAGGTAGAATGAAGCAATGACACTAGACTGGGAGGAGGGTCCCAGATCAAATTTACAGTAGGGGTGGGCAACTGCAAAGCCACCAACTATAAGAACAACATTCCAATAGGGAGGGTGGGAAACAAACTGCAGAAATGTTTCTCACAGCAGAAAAGCAGCAGTGAGCCTTTAAATGAAAGTTTTAAACGGCTAAAGGAGCCTCTAGAGAAAGTGTTTAACTGCAAACAAGTTATCAGAAAGAAATAACCCAACAGATGCTTAATAAAAGTGGACAATTTCCAATTAATACCTCACACACAGTGAAACTAGCTCGAAAAATATACAGTACACAAAGTGCTATAAATAACTCGAACAAAATAAGCAAAAAAAAGGATACTTAATGTTATATGTTATAGATCCGAGTTTGCTCAGTGTCCTTCCTTTGATTAGCCCAGTGTGAAATGGCAGAAACACTCACAACTTAACTTCTTAGGTAACAGAATGTTGAAACCTGAGACAACTTTTAAGAAAGAAAAAGCTCAAAAGAACCAATGAGATGCTTAGTCTAAGCTGAAGTCCAGGTGACCTCAGTTAGCGAATGACTATAAACAATTCTCTCTCACTGAAATGCCTGATGGCTTTGGCTAAACCAAGATGTCCCTGAATATGTGCTCAGACACACAGCCTCCACAAACACTAGCCCCAAATACAAGCCTGAATATGGACAATGCTACAAATATCCACACTACTTTGAAACAAACTGCAGAAATGTTTCTCACAGCAGAAAAGCAGCAGTGAGCCTTTAAATGAAAGTTTTAAACAGCTAAAGGAGCCTCTAGAGAAAGCGTTTAACTGCAAACAAGTTATCAGAAACAAACAACCCAAAAGATGCTTAATAAAAGTGGACAATTTCCAGTTAATACCTCACACACAGTGAAACCAGCTAGAAAAATATACAGTACACAAAGTGCTATAAATAACTCAAACAAAATAAGCAAAAAAACAGGATACTTAATGTTATAAATTATTGATCCGAGTTTGCTCAGTGTCCTTCCTTCGACTAGCTCAGTGTGAAATGGGTCTACTTGATATGGTCAAAATTTCACAATGTCGAAATTCATATCTCCGAGACCAAATGATCGACATTTGAAATGTCGACCAGGCAAGTAGAACATAAAAAACAAAAAAAAGCTTACCTTTATGCTGCTAGCCCCCCACACCTCCCCCAGAACTTAAATATACCAACTCTGAGATCGTACTACAATGCAGAGGTGGAAATCTTTCCCTTCTGCACTGTAGGGAGATGCCAGTTCCCCATGGTCGACATTTCAAATGTCGATCATATGGTCTCAGCCATATGAATGTCAATATTGTGAAATGTCGACCATTCGAAGGGGACCCATATATATATATATATATATATATATATATATATATATATATATATATATATATACATACATGTACATACGAAGAGCTATACACATGGCCATATATATGTAACACTATACAGATGTGTATACAGACATATGTATGCATATATATATGTGTATGTACATGTAGACATATATAGACCTTTTATACGTATATGACCATAGTCCTGTCATGAGTAAATGTCACGGTTGTGTATACCCTCACAGATGTGTCTCACCATATGTATTTGCTATGTGCACATTATGATAAAACAACTTATGTGATGCAACAGTCATATTAATAACAATGATTACACAATTTAGGAACTAAGGACAATTGTTCAATACTACTTAATATTTGTATTGACAGCTATATTGGTAAAACAACAGCTGTCTTCACAGTGGTCATGACGTAGTGGTTAAGTGCTGTGACTTCAGTGTAAAGGGTCCTGGGTTCAAAACCTGCAAGGGCTGTTCATTTTGTTGCTGGACAGAACAATGGCTGTCAGATACAGTGTGGTTAAGGCAGTTTTGTGCTGCTTTAAGCAGGTTTGAGTGAATGTGTGATGGACATCCTTCATGTGAGTGGGAATCAGTGTTACAGACATATATTGATATATTGTATCTGTTTAGATATTAATATATTTGCACACACACACATACATCTACATGTTGGAATGCAATGGTTATGTATATCTGTCATGGCTTAGTGGTAAAGCACTTTTTCTATGGTGTGCAGGGTCCTGGATTCGAGCCTTGCAGAGGCTGTTTATTTTATTGCTGGGCAGAACAAGGGCCATTGGATACAGAGTGATTAAGGCACTTTTGAGCAGTTGTAAGCGGGTTTGCGTGGATTTGCGCAAAGGTAAGCACTGCTAACTTCCGATTACAGTTTCTTATACTCAGTTATTTTCTAATTTGCTTAACCAGTGTAGACATTGCTTACTCTCATGCAAATAGGCTTAAACCCGCTTACTGCTGCTTAAAAGTGCTTACTATCTCTTACCCCTGTGCTAATTTCTTTAAAAGAAAAGAAAAAGGGGTTCATAGGAAAGTGGTGAAAAAAGGGGCACAAAGAGGGAAAGACAGTAGAGAAAATAGCCAGAGATATGCAGGAAGGGTGTAGGGAAGGTCTATAGCTGCCCATTTCTTCTATAGCAATAGCTGTGCATATACACAGAATTTGGAGGTAGATTTGGACACTCAAATCCCTGGGAGGGGGTGAGGACAACAATAATAAGTTATGATGCCAATTACACCAGATTACATCTGTCCAGTGGACACTTGGGCGAAATGGACAGCTATGTATGGGGAGAGATTTTTTTTTTTTGGGAACAGTTTGCCCTTTTTTTATTTTTTCAGGTGTGAGTGGGATGTTGGGGAGGGGTAGTAGGTTTATTCGGGGAAGTAGGTTGGGCAGGTTAACAGACAAGACAAACAAGATGCATACAGGAGTGGTATATGACACATGTGGTGGGTAAACACCTTTATGGGGACGGGTGTTGGGAAATTGGAAGCCCATAAGCCCCCTAGTGGAAACAGTGGGACTGAGGTCCCCACCCATGGGCACTCACCACTGCACCTTCACAGCCCCGAGAGTGGCTGTGCTGGGAGCTGAGTTGCAGAGCCAGACTGATGCTCTAGTTGTGAAGCACAGCCCTTGAGCTGGCATAGAAGATCACTAAGCTGCTGGTTGATCTCTCTATGCACCACAACCCCAACCTGGCACTGGGGTGACAGATACCTGTCCACGCCCACTCCCGGGGTGTGCGAGCCCCATCCTCTGAGGTGGTTCCACCCAAAGGTGGTGCAGGACCAGTGGATAGGGAGGTCCCAGGTTCGGCCGCAGACATGCTGTTGCCTGGTGCCATGGCCAGCTGAGGTGGGAGAGGTGGGTCTGTTGGGACTGGCCTTCCCAAACGTGCTATAGTGTTTAGATTTCATCATATGTGGGTTAGTAATAGTCAACACATTCCAGGGTTAGGTATATCAGCATGTATAGATATTCCCATTAACCCAGACACCAGATACGGAACAGTTCCATAGCAAACAGAACACATGCATATATGAGACCACAGTGGTAATAAGAACATCATGTAGGTACATTAATGGCATCATGCCACCACTGTTGGAATAATTCAGTATAGCACATGCATGGGAACTATTAAAATATTTATCAAACAATTGGACATTATCAGAACATAGGTGTCATTACATACCAGTTGGGGTGGGTATGTTGATTATTGTTGGCGATATTGTGGGGGGGGGAGAAATATGTCAATTAACAACCAGTATATTCCTGTAGTTCGCGTTACTTTCCTAATCAATGCTGTTATCTGTAGCTTATAAGTCTTACTAAACTACCCTATAGCCTAGTTTGGGCAATGATATAGCTGTCATCATCGTTAGACATGAACTGGTTTTACTTGCAGTATACACCTCTTACCTGGTATGCCTGTGGAGGAAATGTTTGTTAACACTAACTAACTGTTTCTACACATACTTCCAGATTCTGGGTTGATGTTGTGCACATAGCTATCCAACTCTTTCTGCACAGACTCTGGCCATGTGTTGACCACATGCAGGTGTACCGGGACATATCTAGAATATTTCCCTCTTCCCTGTGACCTGACACACGCATATACATGCTTTTCTACACAGTTATATTATGTAGAACAGTGTGGGTGACAGTGATCAGTGATACTTTATTATTCAGAGAAACTGCAACACTCACAATTCCCTACAATACCAGAGTGAACAGTACCAGTACAGGTTATAATGGTCTTTATTTCTCAGCACAGTGTTCGTATCCAATGTACATGTGGGAGCAATGTTTGTTAGCAAAACCCGACTGTTGCCACACAAACTTCCAGATTACACATTAGTATTATGCACATACAATTCACTCTGTTACTGCACACACTCTGGTTACAGCTTGACTGAATGGGGGTGTAGCTAGGACATACTTGGCATATTACTCTCCTAAAATTTTGTTGGTTCCTACAGTGACAGATTTGTTCTTATAGATGTTTGATGATCACTTGTATTCCCTGTCTGCTGGCTAAACATCTGGGATCATCCCACAGACTTACCAGGGGGACAGGGAGCAGATATGGGCCCATATACTGGACATTCTGGCCTCATCTGTACAGTTGTGGGGTATGATCCTGTATGCAGCCTAAATCCACTCCCAGGATTCAGACCACGGCTTTGTCTGCTACAACTTAAACACTGTCCATCACAGTTGTGTCTGCTATATAGATATTGCTGTATATCTCCTATCTACTTTCTGTTTTATTAATCCTGTGTGCTTTTGCATTCTGACCTTGTATTACAACACTCTTATAAAGCTCTACTAGACAGTAATATTTTGTAGGACAGTGTGGGCAACAGTGATGGGTAATACCTCATTATTCAGAACAACTGCATGAGTCGCAATGCCATACAATACCAATGTAAATTGTACCAGTACAGGGTATCATTCTTGTATTTCTGGGCACAGTGTTGGTATCTGGCAGACCTGTGGGAGAATTTTTTGTTAGCAGTACCTGAATGTTTCCACACACAATTCCACATTACTATTATGCACATATATCTCACTCTGTTACTGTACACAGTCTGACCACAGCTTAACATGCTGGGGTGTAAATGGGACATACATAGCTTCTTAGTCTCATAAGGTTTTGGGGAGTTGCTAGTGCGCTAGCTTTGTTCCCATAGATGTGTGTCAATCAGTTGTATTTCCTGTTTGCTGCCTATACGTCTGGAATCATCCCACTGATTTCCCAGGGGGGGGAGGTTGATAGGCAACAGATATGGGCCACTTTACTGGACATTCTGGACATATCTGTGCAGTTGTGGGGAATGATTCTGTATGTAGACTACTACCACTGGCAGGATTTGAACCATGGCTGTGTGTGCTAAAAACAATTAGTTCACATCTCCGTTGCATGTGCTATTTGGGCTTTGTTGTCTGAATTTCCCCTGCTTTCTGTCTATGTGTCACTCAGTTGTACTACATGGCCTCTGGGGATTACACCAGTCATATACAGGCATTCCTGCACATTCAATTTATGGTGCACGGTGTGGGTAACAGTGCTTAATACAACAGTACTATTACATGATTGCAAATCTACTTTACCATATGATACCAGAGTATACACATGCAGTCCAGTAGTTAGACCTTTATTGTCAGGCTGTTACTCTTTTATTTATATACAAACTATATGAGACTCTTCCTGCCATATTCTCTGGTGTATGCAGTACTTGCCTTGAACAATACAGGTTTTATGCAGGCAATTGATTTACTACTACGTCTTTTAGTTTTATTTCCTTTGACAGTAAATGCATGACTATTACTGACCTGCCTCATGTCACAACCTCACCAGGTGACTGACGAGGGCCTCCTGGTTCTCGGCCCACACCATTGCAGCGGTGGAGGACATAAGAGGAATATTTAGCCATACCTATCCATGATATACATGACCTGGCAATTATTACACACATAGTAGAGTGATACTTACACACAACTGGAACATCCCCTGCCACACTATCTGCTTGGATCTACTGCTCCAAGAGGTCCTTCTATGCCGCTTCAGGTTGGCATAGTGATGCCTGACCTGCTCATCAGTTTGGGGTGTGCCAGTGCCACATGTGAGGTCACGGGCATGATGGTCCCAGGCCTCTGCCTTATATTGGGAGCCCTGGTACTGAACCTGCAGCAGTCTCTGATCATGGTCTATGACAAGGAGTCCTGCTATGACTCTGGACTCCTGGATGCACCAGCACTGTGCCCAAAAGAGCACACCTTCTCCCCTTCCTGACATGGTGCCTGCAAGGGGAAGCTACAACCAGTTATGAGATGTATTCCTGCCTCTTGGGTTTAAGTAGGGCCGATTTCCCACACTTTCCCATGATTGGCCAGTTTTGAAAAGGCTAGGCTATGGGCAAAGCTGCTTTCCTAGGGTTGGCATTGTTTAAAGGTATACCTTTGGCCACACTAAGTTAGCTATCCTACACATTTAACCACGTCCACAGGAACTGCCAAATAACTACGAACTCTCCACAAAGACAGCAAACACGGATGGTAACTCTCACCACTACAGAGACCAGTCTTACGCCACCAAACTGGATAACAATCTTTTATTAAGCACCAAATACTCTAAAACCATGAACGCTTTGGTAAAGAACATACACTGCGTTTTCGTCACACATAGACTTCATCAGATACCCCAATGCATCCTTTCCAATACCATTTTATAGTCTCACTAATTAAATAATTGGTGTTTCAATTACATCTAATTAACATTTAAAGCAGAAAAATGTTGCTTACCCACAATAATCCTTTATCCTTAAGTACATATTGCACATGAAATATATAAGGAAAAATATATATATATATACAACTGTCTTTGATGATTTAAAAATACCCTTTGTAACAACTAAGTTGATAAATATATTAATAAATATGAATATATAACTCATTCTATAAAAACATTTTAAAAACTCATTATTTATATAAAAACATCACTTTTTTTAAAAAACAACAAATAGGGGAACTTTTTGATAAATAAATTGCTGTAGAAGAACATTATGAATTCACAAATATATTTAAAAGCTGTTATAAAATCTTGTGAAAATCCTTTCAAGATATTTTAAACATACAGACACATCTATAGAATGATATAGTGGAGACCTCTAGTGGCCAAGCCAAATATGTGCCATTTCTTATAATTTGGCTGCTCTTAATTTTAATAAGGGTAGTATAGAGATGCTATCGTTTAAACCAGGCCATTTATCCGCGTTCAATGCCACTTGCCACCATAGCTCTCTATATTCTATCCTGGTCTCCCAGGGGCCCCCTCTAATATCTACTGGAATATGGTGAAGGAGCGAACAAAACCACGGAACCTTGCACAAACACACCAAAAATATAATAGTAACAAACAGTGAAACTGTTAAATCCAAAGTAGTCGCCTTAACGTCACTTTATTCAAAAACGTTTTCGCCTTGCTGAATAGCTTGGCTTCATCAGAGGAAAGTAGAACCAATTTTCAAAATACAACTTTTAAATAGAAAAGGAAGTGATGTCATTACAATGTATCTTTTCTTAAAAGCATATCACCAAAAAGCAATAAATCAAGAATATTTACATAAAAATACTTGAAATACAAATCCATTCAAGTAATAAAAATATTAATAACTCCTAATAAGGAAAGTTTGTTTAAAAATGCATAATGTATAGTTTAAAATTACAGGAAAAAGGTTTTACTATTAATGTATTCAAAACCTTAAGCTTACAAAGGTTATAAAATAACTGCATATTAATAGTTTGTGCATCAAGATAAAACCACTTATTGTATATAGTCAATATTATTATTAACGCAGGTAGCTTCTAAATTTTAAAATTGGCATGATATTACAATTGTCGTTCAGTCCAGGCCAATGAAAGGCATCAGTTCTGAATTGCCACTCTAGTTCTTTAATTTCTAAAAGGAGTGTGAAAGGGCCACCCCTAATTGATGCATTAACTTGGTCTATAGCCATGAAAGAGAAACTATGCCCCTCATATTCAATCAAATGTTTGGCAAGCGCATTGTTTTCGTTTCTCTTATCCATGGCGTAAATGTGCTCATATATTCTATCTCTAAATCTGCGGTCCGTCTTTCCAATATAGAAATATCATGCCAATTTTAAAATTTAGAAGCTACCTGCGTTAATAATAATATTGACTATATACAATAAGTGGTTTTATCTTGATGCACAAACTATTAATATGCAGTTATTTTATAACCTTTGTAAGCTTAAGGTTTTGAATACATTAATAGTAAAACCTTTTTCCTGTAATTTTAAACTATACATTATGCATTTTTAAACAAACTTTCCTTATTAGGAGTTATTAATATTTTTATTACTTGAATGGATTTGTATTTCAAGTATTTTTATGTAAATATTCTTGATTTATTGCTTTTTGGTGATATGCTTTTAAGAAAAGATACATTGTAATGACATCACTTCCTTTTCTATTTAAAAGTTGTATTTTGAAAATTGGTTCTACTTTCCTCTGATGAAGCCAAGCTATTCAGCAAGGCGAAAACGTTTTTGAATAAAGTGACGTTAAGGCGACTACTTTGGATTTAACAGTTTCACTGTTTGTTACTATTATATTTCTGGTGTGTTTGTGCAAGGTTTCCGTGGTTTTGTTCGCTCCTTCACCAGTTCGTGTGTTTTTTTGCTGCATCTATCTACTGGAATATGTTCTACAATTAGAAATTTAAATTTATATTCTTTACAAAGTTTACTATGCTTGTATAGGGCATTGCTCTCTTTCTTTACTGAAATCTCATAAACATGTTCATAAATCCGTTTTTTTAAGGCTCTTTCAGATTTACCAATATAGAAAGAGCCGCATTTCTCACAATATGCAAGGTATCATCAAAGACAGTTGTATATATATATATATTTTTTCCTTATATATTTCATGTGCAATATGTATTTTAGGATAAAGGATTATTGTGGGTAAGCAACATTTTTCTGCCTTAAATGTTAATTAGATGTAATTGAAACACCAATTATTTAATTAGTGAGACTATAAAATGGTATTGGAAAGGATGCATTGGGGTATCTGATGAAGTCTATGTGTGACGAAAACGCAGTGTATGTTTTTTACCAAAGCGTTCATGGTTTTAGAGTATTTGGTGCTTAATAAAAGATTGTTATCCAGTTTGGTGGTGTAAGACTGGTCTCTGGAGTGGTGAGAGTTACCATCCGTGTTTGCTATCCTACACATTTCTTACACCTCCTAAGCTGGCCTGTGCAATGCTTAGCATTGCTTACATTAGACTTTGCATTATAATTCCTTTTTGGCATTGATTTATTATTCATTACACATTATATGTATGCCTGGTATCCATGATTCATGTGTATGTGCACTGTATAGGGTCCTTGTATATTATTGGAGACTTCAACACTCTATTACAATGACACCTGACTTCTGGGCTTACTGCTATACTCCATTTCACATATTTATGTTATGTAGTGGGTTAATGCACATATGTCTGTATACTGATTCCTTTCACAGGTTCAGTTTGATTTTACTATGGTGAAGACTTGTTTGCTGATACCTCGTTCTTCTTACTTTTGTGATAGCTTTGTGGCTAACTACTGTGACTATGGTGTATAGGGTCCTGAGTTCAAAACCTGTGTGGTTGTTTATTTTGTTTATGGGCAGAACAAGGGTCATTGGATACAGAGTGATTAAGGCACTTTTGAGCAGCTGTAAGCAGGTACGTGCAAGGGTAAGCAATGCTAACCTCTGGTTACATATGCTTACAGAGAGTTAGCTTCAGAATTGCTTAACCTGTGTGCGCATTGCTTACCCCTGCGCAAACAGGCTTAACCACACTTACTAGTTGTTTAATATGCTTACTACTGCTTATTGGTGTTTAAACCTGCTTACTAGTGCTTTATTCATTATGATATTGACACCTCACATGTGCATTTACTGCAGTACTGTAGTTCATAAATATATGTTATTTAGATGGTTATGCAACATGAATATTAGTCATAACGTGCTTTGCCATGGAAAATGAAATGTGCTGCAGTGGGACTTGAACCGGCAATGCATGCTCGTAAGGCGAATGCTCTGGCCATTAGACTATTGCTATGCTGCTTCATTTGCATATATCTTCCTTGTTATCCTCTTCAGCCATTTAAGCTGCATTAACTGTAGCTAAGGGATGGGCACACTCATGCACCTATGGTTAGCTTTAATCAGATTTTTTAAAAAAAAGAAATGGGTTTCTCCATCTTATTTCTTTTTACTTCTGCTGTTGTACATGAGGGGGACTGTTGGTGGGGATATGGAGACAGCTATGACTGGTGTCGCTCATTTCTTACCCCTTTCTGCTGTTCTTCATTGCAGGGGCATGTATATTCTGAGAGCTCTGCACTCAGACACACCCCCTGCACTCTTACATGCGCCGTGTAAGATTAGGAGCTCAGGCAGCATGCCTCATTACTATGCATGGTACACTGCCATCCTGCTCCTAC
Organism: Protopterus annectens; assembly: GCF_019279795.1. Taxonomy (NCBI): domain Eukaryota; kingdom Metazoa; phylum Chordata; order Ceratodontiformes; family Protopteridae; genus Protopterus; species Protopterus annectens. The sequence goes on from NC_056745.1 coordinate 1,280,321,339, forward strand.
ACAGCTACCTCTGTGCAGGACTAAGCTAGTCCTGCATGGAGGAATAGTAAATCTGGGGGATAGATATATGGATCTTCTTTTATATGTCGAATTTCCACTTGCTCGAACTACACAATACTGAGACCAGAAATACAAAAATTAATTTCCCTGAAACTTGGCAATATCGACTCCCATAATATTGAGCATCAAAAAGCAAACAGTACCATCTCATTCTATACCAATTCAAAACTACAACTATGTTTCCATTCCTACACTTTTACAGGGTGCTGTACCCCCCACATCCACCCACAAATTAGATATACCAACTCTGAGATTGCACTATAGTTAAGAAAATGGTAAACTATGGATACACTGTGCATCTACCACTATGTATGTCCTTAATATCTTTTCATGTTAGTAGTCAGTTTTAAATCCAGAACATACCTCTGAATTATTGCCTTTCTTTTTCTACTTTGCCAGTTAAACTTCCAAACATGTCTCCAGTGAAACCAACAGCTTCAGGGTTACTTCCAGCATGTTTTTTCACATCCTCAATACAAAACCTTAAAGGGACAGCACATTAGTTAACCACATGCCATATATTTTGTACAAAACACTTTGGAATAAGGAATTACCATTTTCTTTGCCATATTCAATATTATAGGACATGATCTTGTAAACTTTCAGGGAATTAAATTTTCATATTTGTGGTATCGATATTGTGTATTTTATCATGTGGGCATTCAACATATAAAGTAGATCCAGATATATATATATCTATATATATGTATATATATATATATATATATATATATATATATATATATATATGTATATGCATATATGGGATCATAGGAAGTTACTAGGTTATTGGTAGTTCAAAACACCACTCATATGACCAAATGTTTTTTCAAGCTTTAAGTAACAGTGAAGGATCATGTCAGTGAACAGTGTGTTAAATGGCATATTTCTGCCATCATTTTGCCCTTACCCCAGTGTTGTGTGATTTTGGAGTTGGTATATATAATTAGCAGGTGGTAGGGCATACAAGACGGCTTGCCCTGCAAAAAAAATAATTTTTAATTTTTTTTTTGGTTTTGATCCTTTTAGTTTTGATATAAAATGATTGCCCTTCTGTGTACGATGATATGGTAATATATTATCTCTCTCTCTCTCTCTCTATGTATATATATATATATATATATATATATATATATATATATATATATATATATATATATATATATACCTTGCAGTTGATTCTGTTTTCAGAAACTTGTGAGACAATATGATTAAATTTCTGAAAATCCGAAGCTTTTGAATGGAGATTGTGGAACAGTGAAGATCAGAAAATTTACTGTTTTCCTCAATGAAGTGTGATTTCAGAGTTGGTATATATAACAGGACGGGGTGTTGAGGGTGCAGGGTGCTTAACTCTCTGCAAAATCATAAAAAAGATAGATTTTTGTTTTTAATGTTTAAGTTTTCAGAAATGTAATCATATCATCCTGCCAATATGAATTTCAAGTTTCTAAAAACTCAATCAACTGACATAGATCAATATATATATATATATATATATATATATATATATATATATATATATATATATATATATATATATATAAACACAACCTTAATCTGTCATAACAGACAGAAAAAATATTTTATTCTGATGATCACCACCATTCAGCAAGCTGGATTTCCCTCCAGCAGACTGAAGCTTCTTCAGTGCTGACATCATTTTTAATAGCCCCTAATTTATACAGATGGGGTGGAAAATTAAAATGAGAAACAAAAAAACACACATTGTAAGGCATAAACCAAGGACATATAATACTAATTCCATAATTGTACTAAAGAAAAAAGTATGTTTAACAATAAATTACTTTATTCTGCATATTATGACAGTTTGATGCTGTGCTTGTTTGTAGTTTTCATACTTCGCATGAATACCTATTCATGTTTGCAGGCAGTACAGAGCTCTGATTCCTTCTTTAAATAAACATATTTGTACGGAGAGAGAGAGATAGCTACAGATATAGATATAGCTATAGATATAGATATAGATATAGATATAGTGGTCCACTTTGTTTCACTGAAAAGTCATTTCATTGAATTTGAATTCACCCTGACCAAATCGCTGAAAGCTCAAATTACTGAAAACTCATTTCACCAAATTTCGTTTCACTGAAGTGAAGTACTGGCACTGTGTGGAGTACTGTAATGCAAGTAAACGGTATATGCACTTTTCCTCACTGTAGTGCAATCCTGGAGTTAGTATATAAAGTTAGGGGGGTGTGGGGGGCATAGCCCCCACCTGGTTTGGTTTTATGTTATATTTCACTGAAAGCTTCACAACAATACATTTTAAACCATAGACATGCATACTTACAACATACACCAATGATTAACTCTTTCCAGAAGACAATAGAAACTCAAACTAAGTTGGGGAGGCTACGGCACCATACCCCACTAACAATATATACTAACTTCAGGACTGCACTACAGTGGGGAAAAGGGCATATACATTTTACTTGCCTTACAGTACTCTACACAGTGCATTACTTCACTTCAGTAAAATGAGATTCGGTGAAATGAGTTTTCAGTAATTTGAGCTTTCAGCGATTTGGTCAGGGTGAATTGAAATTCAGTGAAATGAGCTTTCAATGAAACAAAGTAGACCCAGATATAGATATAGGTATAGATATTGACAGAGATAGAGATATAGATATAAAATGTATATATATATATATATATATATATATATATATATATATATATATATATATATATATATATATATATATATATATATATATATATATATAAAATATGTATGTGCGTGTGTGTGTGTGTGTGTGTGTGTGTGTGTGTGTGTGTGTGTTGATACATATAGACAGAGAGACACCCAGAGATTCATTAATATGTGTACATGTTGTGCTAAGCCTACATGCTCCTTTTGTGTTAGTGTGACAAACAGAATAGCCCAGTGCATATGCAAGCAGCTAAGCAAGCCTACATGTTCAGCAACACATGTTTGTGGCCACAGGACTTGTTAGTGGTCACAAACAGGGTGCACAGAGGCTCAAACTCAGAATATAAGCAACAGATTTTATATATGTATATGTATATATATATATATATATATATATATATATATATATATATATATATGTGTGTGTGTGTGTGTGTGTGTACACACCCACACACACACACACACACACACACACACACACACACACACACACACACACACACACACACACACACACACACACTCACACACACAACTCTAGTAAGCAATCATGAGCAGACAGCACAATAGTTGGGGCGGCAACTTTAATGTCATAATTAATAAGCAGGATATGCTTAATGAGGAAAGTATAGTTAGATGCAAGTAGATTAGTGTACAAATGATGGAGATGTAAAGTTTTTTTTGTATACAAGTAATGTTGCCCACTTAGAGACACATGTACATTATAAAAAGGAAATGCTGACAAAGGATGTAAGAAGGATTTGACTACAGTGTAACAAGGTGGAGTTAAATATAATACATGCAAAAATTATTTAATGTGCAAACATGAGTTAACAGTTAGCAAGGAAATTAGATACATTAGTGGATATTCTGTATACTGCAAGTATTACACCTCATATTTCTATCCAGAAAGTTACATGATGTAACCAACGGTATGCTGTAGCCCCCACCTATCATGTCAAACAATAAATACACTCTACAGCTGTTGTCTAATGTATTTTAGAAAAAGATTATTTTGTCACTTTTAATCATAGAAAGACTGTTGTAAAATAAAAACATTTAGTTAACAAAGCATGTGGTGTATATTAATGTAAATTATACAGTAGTTTATACAGTTGTATATGTTGAAAGCATTTTGACTAGTAATCTCTCAGTGTGTTATGGAAACTACATGGTTTCAGATCGCAAATCTCTCCTGAGGGTTGTGAAAGTGGCGGAGAGAATTATCAATTGCATGCTCCCATCTATCCAGGACTTGCACTCTGCTCAGTGCCTCAGCAGAGCCATGAAAATAGTCAAAGACTGCACTCACCCTGCCCATGGTCTGTTCTCATGTTTGTCTTCAGGCATGAGATACTGCAGCTTGCATTGCAAAACCACCAGATTTAGTAGAAGCTTTTTTCCACAAGCCATCAGACATCTGAACTACAATAATAAAATACACCATGCTGGTCATCGAGGTCTGGAGTTACAATGCTGAAGTAATTCACAGATTTATGCAATAACTCTATGAAAATACAAACTTATACCTTATGTGTAATATTAACGATACCAAGTTAACATTCTGTGCAATATGCCAAGTTAGCATTCTGTGCAATTTGAAATCTGTCTGATTCTTATCTGGGCAATATTTTGGATACTAATGAAGACATGTAAGTGGAATAGTCTTTGTGCATGTCATTGTACTTGTTACTGCACTGTATAAAATGTCTTACTGTTGTTATTGTTGGATTAGTATTAGTATTAGTATCTGTGTTATTGTTGCATTACTATTATCAGGATATGTTGTATGGACATTGAGTTCTAAGTAACGCAGTTTCATTCAGTTGCACTGTTGCGCGATCTAAATAACAATAAAGTTCACTTTGCCTTGACTTGACTAACTGTATTTTCTCCACAATAAATATCATGAGGCATGCTCAGGAAATTGTGTTAGTCACATGATTTTATTCAGAATCCCAAGCTACACCTGTCTGCCAGGTATATGGAGCTACAGTGCGATTGTAATGTATAATGTTGGAGTGATCAAAGGCAATAACTCCTTTGACTCCTCTGAATTGTTATATTGTATCCAGAGCTGGTAAATATTTACTGCCTGATTTTTGCTGATCATGTTTCTGCTTGTCTCTTCCTGATTGATGTAAGTATGTAATATAGTTTCATAGTTTCATAGTATAGTACTAGGCTATCTGCCCTGGAGCATTTGTAAGCCTAGCCATAGTGATGTGGCTTTTGCCACCCCATGAAATGGTACAAAAAATGTACAGAATAAATTTAGAATACTGTGCCTCTCTCTAGTAGTGACACAATGAAGGTCCCCTTATATAATAGAATTAGTTTACTGTGCCCCTGTCTAGCAGTGACACAGATGTGACCCATGGGGTAAACTTACGATCTCCCATCCACTCATCAAGATTTCTCTTGAAGAGAGTCAGTGAGGGGCTCTGCCTAATACGAACTGGGATCTTGTTCCAAAGCATGGGAAGCCTCTTGGGTTATGAATCTATCCCTCCAGCATGTCCTATTCATACTTGTGTCGAGGTTTAAGTCTTTAGCTCTCGTGGTCCTGATGGATTTGGATTTTTTGAGGTGGATCATGTCCATCAGATCCTGATTGGACATGGCCTTGTACGTCAGGCAGAGATCACCTCTGAGCAGGCGGTATGCTACTGAATAGAGCTGAAGTTTCTTTAGTCTGGCAGAATAAGACATATGTTGGAGACCCTTGATCCTCTTGGTGAGGTACTTTTGTAGTCTCTCCAGCTGTTGCAAATGCCGGGTGAGGTACATACCAAATGAGGCATTGTACTCAATCATGGGTCTGATGAGGGAGGAATATAGGGGTACAATGAAATCCTTGGATCTGGATGTGAATCCCTTCATGATGAGGTGTGCAAGGTAGAATGTTTTTCTAACTGATTGATTATGAATGTAATTTCTGATTGATTATGAATGTAATCTGGAGCTTTTCTCCCCAGGCCTCCACTGAAAATGGACCTGTCTCCAGTCAGACTTTCCTGGTAAACAAATGTAAAATAAATAACAAATTACATCCACATCACTGATGTTAGAACATACTCACAAGTTAATGAATTGTTAGATATTCATTGCCTAATCTGTGCAAAGGAAACAATACTGACATTGTTATAACAGTGACAATGTGGAAATAGTTTCATAGTTTCATGGGTATTTACTAGGCTAATGACCACAAGGGCATTTTTAAGCCTAGCCATGCATCCCAAATCTTTGACAAGTGCTAGTACCCTTGATAAGTGTAACCACGGGCTTGGGAGATGAAACATTTACAGTCAGGGGCCTGGAGGATTAACCATTTACAGGCTTCCAGTATCCATTAGAGGCATGAAGAATCAATGACTCCTGTGCAGTCATTCCGCTAATAGTATTAAGTGATGAGAAAAGTATTTTTTGCAGCAACCTGCATGTTGTTAGTGGTAGAAAGTTTGTGAATGTTCATGCATGCAAGCATGCTGTATTTACGTAACGACATACAGAAGAACATGATATATACACAGATTTGTCACATTCACCAGGATATAAACAGAATAATGATATGAAATAAATACAAACTGTTGTCTTACTACAACAAATATAACATATGTATATGCAAAATAGGGCTCATGGTCATGTGACATATGCAAAAATGCCCACAAATCAAGGTACAGCTCAAGTCCACTGACAAATGGGACGCATGGGTCTGAATGTCATTGTGCTTATCATGCAAAATAAAATTACATGCCAGCATTATAGTGTTAATATATAACCTATTGGAAAATGTTTCAAATGTCAGGCTACAATTATTTGAGTATAATGCATTTGTGGCACAGTATTCAATGAAATGATATATGCCCTTTTTGATACAAGTAACAAATCATGCATGTTGGCATAAAAAAGTACATCAAAGTACACATGTGAATGCAGTATACAATGGAATTGTAACTGTCATTTATCCTTGAAGGGAGCCTTGTTTAAAATGTTAATGAAACCTGTGTCACACCACAGTAGCATAAATCACTCCTAGGTGAGACATAACAAGTATTAATAAATGACCTGTTGACAAATTACATATCACATAGATGAACTGTACACTGACTTTTGACAAATGCTGTCATCCTCAGCTCATAGGTCAATAACAGCAATGTGCAGACCTTGGCATAACCAACCTTCCAGAGGCTAGTTCTATTCCTTTTTGAAAAAGAAGAACAAATGATAAGAGCTATCTCAGGACATTGATTGCTTAGTGTACTTTTTGCTAAAGAGCATGTATCTAATATATAATTATATAGGGCATGCTCATAATGAAGTTCAGCAAAGACTATAATAACTGCAACTACCCAACACAAAACCACAAGAAAGTTTTATACCTCAGGCCCACTCACACTTTGTTAGAATTTTGCAGTATGACCTGTATTAAGAAATGATTATCAAGGCCTCATTCCTTTAAAGCCCTAGAGTACGATGTAAATAATAAAATGGATACATAAACGTTTGTATGAAGTCATGCAATACAGATCATTATTTTTGGGGAAATAAGTGATGCATGTGACCATTCACTGACATATTCAGCATTTACAGATTTTTGCAGACTCAAACACTTGCCAAGGCAAGAACTTGGAGAAAGATGTATCAACCCTTGATGCCACAGAAAAAGTCATATCTGATTGGTCATGGAAAACACATGAAGTGCGTGTATCACTATTCAATTGTAATGGGTATGGCTCCTCTAACATGGGGTGTCAGACTTACTGTACCACATCTTCATTTTTTAAGTTTTCTTACGTACAGATCTTACTAGATCCAGACTCTTGCCAATCGTACCTCTCACCCTCTTAGAACAGGAAATCTGGATAAAGACATGAATAATGACTGGAACAAAATAGGAACACTTTTTAGATAAAGCTCTTGTAAACTTAGAAAGTTGATAAAATTACAATTATCACATTAGCATGAATTGGCTGAAGGGTATGAAGTCTGAAACTCAAACATCTGTCTTTATTTTCTGACTTCAGCCCTCAATGATTTACCAATGATTTGACAGAAAACCAAACTTTTATGAGAAACACACCAAAAACATGACCCCAAAATCTGGACATTCTGCAAAAATTTGCACAGCTGACAGGTATTGCTGCTAAACATACTATACACGCTACAGAACTGTGCAGCAACTGCATCTGCCACAGAAGATAGTAATGGAGGTTGTCACAAATAACCCACTGGAAGGTGTGCAGTGAGAATGGCCTTTGATGTTAACTTATCCAATAGAATTTCTTCTGAGGAATCAAAAGGATACAGGCATGTTACTGTTCACTCAAGTGTGATTTACCAGTATCACTGTTGGTTTGTTAATCCAAACTTGCCCTCTATATTGTTTTGCTCATAAGCAGTGATAGGTTCGAACCATTGTTGACCAGCATACATATGCAATACAAATCAGTTTAAACTGCATGTGCTAAATGAACACTTTCACCCCGAGCATCGCAGAACATTTGACTGGTATGAAATCCCCAGTGTGTTGAAAGTTTGAAATAAAACAGGATATAAATAAATAGATGTAATGTTCTATGTGTTTCATCAGTACAATCACATTATGTTGTTCTTTGCTGGAGTTGAACATCTGCCTTTATAAGTTCACAGTCCACTGAACTTTGTAATAACGTCATTCAACACAGGCAAAGTCTTACCACAATTTTAAGACAGGACATATTTGAAGGAATGATCTCAAATTGTGGTGCAAAACAGCTGTTTAAGATAAAAGTAATAGAGGAGCCCTCTTCCACTATAATTGCTCACATGAAAACTGTGGTGAATGCAATTCATGCCTATCAGTATACGGGGACACATTAAAAGTATTCAGTCATCCAGGTTTTGAATAGCTTCCTATGTGACAACAGAAGCTACAGGATACTGTTTAGACTGCATGTGCCAGATGAGAATTTTTACTAAAAACGTGAAATATTGTGTATTTGAAGGCATTACATAATCTTATTGCTGCAAGACATATGTGTGCCTTTAAATTGTTTAAAGAGTGGTGCGATCTCACTGTCACAAAATATTGCATGAAAGTAACTATACATAAACACATGAGTAGCATAATGCAGTCATCCCTGGGACTTTAGAAGCACAGTTTATAGATAATCCCAGATTTGAACTCATTGAACTCATGGCTTACTAAATCAGCAAGTTACAGCACGTTGTATTATTTCCTCACATTGCAGGAAAATGCCTTTGACTAGACTAAGATAAAGCACATTTCAACAAATGGCCAAATCAGAGTTTAACAAAGCTATTGTCTGTGCTAAATTAGTGAGAGTTACCTTTCTAGATACACACTGGATATGTATTTATTTTACATTTGTTAACCAGGAATGTCTGACTTGGAATGAGCCAATTTTCAGTGGAGGCCCAGAGAGACATGCTCCAGACATGTCTTTGCAATGTGGGAGGAAACCAGAGCACCTGGAGGAAACCAACATGAATGCAGGGAGGACATGCAGACTTTGCACAGAAGGCACCCCAGCTGAGAATCAAACCACAGAGCCTCTTGCTGTGAGGTGACAATGTTACCGCTGCACCACTGTGCCATCCAACATATGGTCAGCACCATACTTAACTATGTGTACATTGACACACACAAACACACACACACACACACACACACACACACACACACACACACACACACACACACACACACACACTGATATACTGTAGCTGATTCTATGGAATAATGTCTGGGTTTGAACCAACTACCTCACTAAGATCACAACCTAGAGGACATTGCATTTATAATGGAGACAGTGCACATTTGAATGGATGACATAACCATTGTTTAAATAGGGTGGTGTGTGTATGTGATGGCATAAATGTGTCATAAAGAAAATCAACCTCAGATCTACTACAAATAATATGGAAACAGTTATTTGATTATGGCATACCAAATATATGATTGCAGGTAAATAAATCCAATTACAATAACTGACGATTTAATGTCATTTAATTTTGCAATAAATAATTTATACATACTGTCCTGTAATAAAAGCTAATATCTCCTGCTGGGAATTGAAGCCATACACAGCTAAGCTGATGCTTCTGTTGCCTAATGCTATCACCAAGCTATTGGAAGAGGAATGTATGCTTGATATAAAGGGTAGGTATGCCTACTAACTTATATGGACTGATGCACTGAAAAGTATGCTCTGACTTGCATTCATACCTGATGTATACTTTCCCCATGCCTCTCTGAGGAAAAACAGTCTCTCCTGATGTACATCTCCATTCTGGGCAATCGCTTCAGCTGCTGCACACAACAGAAACCAGAGAAAAATAGAAGCATAATGAATAACCATATTGGCTGGCAAATGCTGTATTATTGCCTGGTGATGAGTCACTATGTTTAAACAACTCAGTGGTGTTTTAAGTCCTAAATTCAGCCTGTCATTGTCTCACTGTAATGGAGACTACATCATTCTCCAGTGTATGGAATTCCAGTTGCACTGGAGATAGAATTGACCAAGCCATTTTAACCCTCAGCCTTCTACTGAGACCCAGCATAGTTCCCTGTACAGAAGCCTTTGGCTGTAGAGCTTGACAGGAGTGACACCATGATCCAGAACTGCTCTTTACACCAGCTAAATAGAGCACCATCCTCAGCTTCATCTGCCATGTCTTCTGACGGACATCTAGAACTATGTGTCCAAATTGGCACCCAGTTCAGATCTTGTGTATACCAGCCTGTCTCCAACAATGCATATCTTTGTTAACTAGATTTGTACAAGTGGAAGCACAAAATGGCTTGGCAGAGACATTTGAAATGATTCCTTCAAAAAAACAATGAAGGTTTGAAATATGGAGGTGAGACTTGGCCATATGCAATGCTCACCCTATGTAAACATATTCCACAGTAAAATAATCACATGATATATGATCTTGGTTATAATCATTATTTGTTTACAGATGCAATGCTATAAATTTAGACATAATGGTTTGATGGAATATGCACAATTATTACCACCAGAAAATTGAACCCATGAGAAAAAGAGAAGGCTAAAATGCTAAATGTTCATAACTGGCTCTCAGTACTATAGGAGAACTTTTTTAAGTTGTAAGTTGAGGTGTACAAATTTCCACATGAGTGGAGCTCTAAATAAGACATGCTTGTATGTGTGTGACTTTAACTTGTCATGGTACTGCAGGTCAATGTAAGAGGCAGTATTTTTTGGCTGTAAGTAAATTTCATATGCATGGTGTAGTTTGGCCTGAGAAATACATGCTGGGGTAGGTGCAGGGGTGGATCATGCTATTGGACTGCAGGATTGCAGCCCCCCAGCTGTAAAATTGAAAAATAATTTAAAAAATAAAATAATTAGCTATGAGTCCAGGAGCTTGAACTGCGCATGCATGCTTGGTGAGTTCCGTGTTTCTGTAACTCCGGAGTGCTGTTTACCCAGTCCGGATTATGAAGAGAAGGCATCAGTGTACAGATGCCCAGAAGTCTATGTGGTTTGTAACTGCATAGACTGGAAGGGAGTCAGACTGCAACATCTACAGTAACATACTTGGATAGCTATTCATTGCCTCTCACTGCAAGGGAAGGGAATTTGTATTTATTACAAGGGAAGGTGCATCTTCAGGAAATAAGTTGCTGCAAGGAAATATACAGGTACTTATGTGTGTGTTTGAGTGTGTAAAATGCCCCAGTTAAATATATCTGGTGGCTAGAGTTACTCAGGCTCAAACTTTGTACTTTCGGTAAAGGTAGCAAGAGCCTGAATTCCCTACTCACCATCACTTGTGAAAGCTGTCTAGATTTTTGCCTCATATTTTTGTTCTGTTCTGTTCTTCATAAAAATCTGTGGTTTTCTGGATTTTTGTAATCAGTGAAGGATTGAATTCACTAAATAATGACAGGCATTTGAATTTCAGACTTCATATTCTTCAGAAAATACATGGTAACACAAAACCTTTTATTCCAGTAATTCTCTAAGTTTATAAGATCAATATTTGACATTTTTCCTATTTGTGGGGCTGTATTCCTATGTTATTGGATTTATCCAGGGTGTTGGTGCTAAGAGGTTGAGAGCTATGTTGAGAACTGAAATCACTGAATATGTTTGAGGGCTATATTCCCCCATTATTGACTTTGTTCAGGTGTTTTGTGCTAAGAGGTTGAGAGGTATGGTGAGAAGTGACTTCATTAAATGATATCTATTTAAGTTTCAGCCTTCCTGTCTTTCAAGAAACAGCTGATCTGGCATAGTGGTATGTTGCTCTGACTGTACTGTACAGGGTCCTGAGGCCAAGACTTGGCAGTGAAATGCATGGTGGTAACACATTTTATTCTAGCAACTTTCCAATCTTATATAAGAAATGTTTAAAATGTGTCTCTGGTTTTTGGGATTTTGTCCCCCCCCCCAATAAATTTTGGTTCTTCCCAGATTTCTTATGCTGCAAAGTTAAGAGATACAGTTGAGTGTTGAGTGGATTTTACAAAGGAACTGAGAGATTCAGGGGAAGATAAGTTTAGTGCTGCTTTTTTGTTACTGAATATTTTCAATGATTGCATCTGAATGCTACAAAGTGTTGAAGCCAGATTGGAGCAATCACTTCTCTTAGATCTTCATTTTATTTTTTTTTGGGGGGGGGCACTTATTGGCCACACCTAGGGAGCTAAGTCCATCATGTAGGATTTCTGCCACACAATTCTCCTGGCTAAACCATACCTCTCAACTGTTCAGATTTTCACAGAATGAATAGATTTTTGTTTCTTATTTTGGTTTGTTCCTCATAAAATATGTAGTTTTCTGGCAAATCATTTAGGAATGACGTCACTAAATAATAACATATATTGAGTTTCAGACTTCATATCCTTCAGAAAAATGCATGCTAAAGCAAGACCTGTTATTCTATCAACTGTCTTAAACTTATACAAGAGCAATTTTTAGTCCTGTTTGTTTGTTCCCACAATATAGTTGGCCTTGTCCCGATTTCATGCATTAAGCGGTTGAGAGGTAAGTGCAAATAAATCATTTTATAGAATTAGATATATCCAAACCTCTCAACTGTCACTGATTTTGACTCAAAATGTTGCTCTCCCCCTAATAATCCCTCTGCAAAATGGCAATTTTGGAAAAATGTGGAGGGTTTGCAATTAATAAATAATTGCAATGATCAGAGTTACAGATTACTTTTATTTCAGAAATGCATGTAGAGTCTCCTGTTTTGTCAACTGCTCAACTTAACAGTACTAATATTTAAAAAAGTGTCTCTTCTTTGATAGGTTCCGAGCTGTATTGTGTGGCTATTTTATAGTTTTGCTTCACATGTTTGGTCCGTTTTTCATAAAATTGTGGTTTTCTGGCAAATTAGTGGCAAATCATTAAAGATTGAAATTAGAAAATAATGACAGTCATTTGAGTTTCTAATTTCATACCCTTTAGAAAATTCATACTAATGCAAGATCTACTATTTAATTATCTTTCTAAGTTTATAAGAGCAATATTTAAAAATTATCCTTATTTTGGGCCTTTATCCCACTTCTATTTATGGCTTTTTCCAGAATTCTTGCTGTGAGGTTGAGAGGTATTACAAATGTGTCAAGGCCATCACCATCAGCCAGAGACATTTCAAATTGTGACATACTTGTTGTACCCCACTCACCCATGTAGTGTCTATGAATGTGTCCAAGCAAGGCAAGGAGCAGTTATGCAGTGTAAGTGTGCAGATTATCCCCCCGCCCAACAGACACAAGTACTGCACTGGCTTTTCATCTGTCCTTGATTTTGCAGAATGTTCTGGTTTTCTGTCATATTTTTATACTGTTGATTTATGCTTCATATTATTCAGAAACTATATGTTGTTGCAGTGCCTGTTGCTCTGTGTTTAAGTAGCAATGCTTTAATGACTATCAGGTGAGCTTGTCTGAGATTGTAAGATGCAAGTAAGCTTTAATAAGCATACTGTTAAATAATTATCAACATTGGAAGCCTTTTTGTTGTTGGCATGCAGAGAATATTTATATAACTAGATAACGTATAAGCCTTAGGTATTGAAATGCATATGACAGTATTTGTAATAAAGGACAGGATTACAGTATTTTCAAAAGCTCATTACATTTGTTGGAGACTTTCAGTCATCTTTGCAGGCTTTGCCTGTAAACTAAACAGAATGCCAATCTATCATGTGTGGTCCATAACTTGCGCAGTAATCCTTTAAGCAAATTATCTTGAGCTTGTTTCTTGTTTGCTGTTCATTTTTTACTTTGATCATGTTGTCCTCTTGAAACAAGTAGATAGTTGTCAGGCAGCAGGTCTTTTCTGGATAAGAAACATTTTTACAACTGGGGGTATCACAGAGATTGCTACTTTCAGCATATTACTTGGTACTTTTATAAAGCTGAATATAAATTATAATTAGAACTGCAGTCCAAGGAGAAGTGGTTTGAGTTGAGTGTTGCTTGTTTTTTTATACTTGATTTTTACTGGCATTCCAGTAATGTATTTAAAAAGTAATTTTTTTTATGCCTCACAGCCTTTTGTTTCCATCTAAATATTATGTAAGCTGTCATGTAGCCAATGCATTGAAATATTTTTTCTTCTCCATTTCATTTTGTCTTGATTGGACTCTCATAATGATGGTTTGGCACCAAGAGCAGCGTATTTGATTAAAGTTCCAGTTTTTGTGGTTTTTGAGCATAACTCCACCCCTTTCTGCTTGATCACACCCCTTAACATTGGCCCAGCCCATTCAGCTGTCTCCTGCAGCCCCCCTTTGATTTGGAGTCACCAGCCGCCACTGGGTAGGTGCCATACAAACTTTACATGATATACTGTCCTATACACATAATTATTATATGTTATGAGATGTACTAATTTTAAATAAATATTGTGAATAATATACTTGTAGAATTCTAATTTAAATTAACTATCAGGATTGTTATGATTAACATAATTATCAAAGATTATATTTGACTTATATAGTAATTGTTACTTATATATGTGTTGCAAATTTAATATTTGCTATTGTCAGTTATACTTTCTGTTAAATTCATAATAAAAAATGTGTGACGATACTTACTCTGACCCCCTCATTACAATTATCAGCACATTGGATTTGACCTACAGTAATGCTTCACTTTCTCGAAGCTCACTGCATCTACACATTGTCTACAGAGATAAGTAGCTAACTGGTTACTTTTCTTCACTCAGTACTGTCCAACTTGCTGACAGCAGCACACCAGTGCCACTCTGATTTATACTACTAAAGACATCTCAAATTAAATGTTTTTTTTTTTTGCCTTCAGTTGTGAACTATTGTTGCGCAATGCCAAACAGCACAGAAATCTAAAAGCCAAAAAAATAAATGTGTTAAATAAATAAAACAAAAATAAATAAATTAATTAATTAATAGGTATATCTAATAAAGAACACAGCACTTATGGAATTAACCTGACACATTCATTCTTTTAATATTTGGTTGCCACATGATAACTTGCATTTCTGCTGGACATCATCATGACTTCAGGTAATGACAATTCTTGATAAAGGGGCCACACAGGGGGATTGCATAAGCTCATTTTCACACACCATATACAAGTACTTATGACATAGTTTAAAGGAAGCATATTATTGCCATGATTACTACTTCTGAGATATCGATAAGTAATAAGGAATACATTGTAAATATGTCCACATTCAGCATTGTACTCATTTCCTTTTCACACACTTTAGATAAGGTAACATTTAGCACCAGGCATATCAAAATGTGTCATGAAGAATAAGAACTGTTAAGTTTTCATCAGCAAAATATTTGTAACAGCAATTCACAACAACTATAGGTAAAACATTTAGTATTAATCAAACACAGTTAGGCTGTCCAATTCATAAAAATAAATTGTTGACAACAAAAATCTGTGAAAGTATGAGTAGTCCGGATATGAGCCCAGCATTAGCTCTGGTCTTTCTCCAAAATGACTGCATTTACACCTTGTGCCACAGAGATAAGTAGAAGAAAGGTGCATTTGCTTTACTCGCTACTGTCCAGATTGCTGAAGGTAGCCCACCAGCACCAGTCTAGTTTGTACTACTGATGGTATTGCAAATAAAAATTTGAGTTTTTGACTTAGGAACTGAACCATCATTCACTGCTAGTGGCAGATGGCAATATCTGTTGTGCAATCCCTAGCTATGAAAAAAGGAATGAAGCAAAAAAATAAATAAATACATAAATAAAAAGAGATAGAGAGACATGTGTCTGTGTGGTGATTTTTCAATCTCTGTGGTCTTGTACCATGAAAATGTGGACATTAAGGATTCCTAGTTTCACACAGACTTGAGTCTCCCTAGAGTTCAACGTTGAAAAAATAGCATTAACATGAAGCATTCGGAAAATTAACAGTATGTGCTACATACAGAGAAGGGTTTGTGAGACAGAGAATGTGCAGCATGAATAATCACGTTTTGACATTTTAGCAATTTACCTTTATGGAGCAATACATCCATTGTGTCATAAGCTGCCCTTTGTCATTTCTAATTTGATGTCTAACTGGTTGGGATATTTTCATCAGTCAACCTTAGAAATCATGCCACAGTAAGAGCAAATGTTTGCAAAACAAGAGAGTGTTCTTCCCTTTCATTTGTGAACAGTAACTCTCTTTTGATACATTTTTAAAGTAATTGCATTATGCTTTCCATGTATTTACAAATATCTGCTTGTATGTTTTTTTCCTGTACTTCACATTACTCAGACTTTGTAATCACAGGCAGGTTTACTTCTTAAGCATATATTCCAAAATATGTTTTAAAGTTTATATCCTAAGTAAGTCAGTGCTTCTTAGTGAAGGTCCTAACTGACAAGTCCTCCCGTGACTGTATCTGGTGGCACGTGGCTAATGATATCACTGCTGTAGATGGCCATGGTTGTGACTACCTTCGATCAAACATCAGGCCAATGAAATGTTCACCAAGGTCAAGAAAAGAGCAAGTGCTATAGCACAGGAATGGAAGGCTATCAGTGGTTGTCCTGCTACTGAACCACCACTCAATGAGATGAAGGAGTTGTACACTGTAAGGGACCCAAGCAACTCAGCATGGATTCCCAGTTAAGTACTTGTCAAAGGTGTACAGGTGGAGGACCAAAGGATGTCTACTGGTGAAGCTCCAGGTATGGCATCAAGTATATTTTTAATGATATATAAATACATATATATATATATATATATATATATATATATATATATATATATATATATATATATATATATATATATGTGTGTGTGTGTGTGTGTGTGGGTCTACTTTGTTTCATTGAAAGCTCATTTCATTGAATTTCAATTCACCCTGACCAAATTGCTGAAAGCTCAAATTACTGAAAACTTATTTCACCGAATTTCATTTCACTGAAGTGAAGTACTGGCACTGTGTAGAGTACTGTAAGGCAAGTGAAAGGTATATGCCCTTTTCCCAACTGCAGTGTGATCCTGGAGTAGTATATATAGTTAGCGGGGGTATGGGGGCTACACCCCATACATTGGCAGGTGTGTGTGTGTTTGGGGGGGTGTAGCCCCCCCCCCTAGTTTGGATATATATTGTCTTCTGGAAAGAGTTACTCATTGGTGTTGTAAGAATTGCAGTTACTGTTCTGACAGGTGTAGGTACATGGTATGTCATATAATGCTGAATAAAATAATCGGCATGTGATTCGACATACTGACTTGTTCAGTGTTCCATGTTTGGTGATGTTTTTCACTGTATTGCATATTTTTTGTTTTGTTCATCACACATTTGATAGTAAACCATATATATATATATATATATATATATATATATGTGTGTGTGTGTGTGTGTGTGTGTGTGTGTGTGAATATCTGTATTCAAGGTAATATGATAGCATGTAATAGAAGAGTTAGCTGGAATTGCAAGGAAGTGATTAATAAAAGTTGGAGAGCAGGGGATAGAAGATGGAAAAAGGAAAAATAGACTAGTACAGGGTTTAAAAGGATGTGGAAAGAACTACTACAGAACCATAGTTTTTGAAAATCAGACAGCAGGTACAAATTGAGATAGAACTAGGTGAAGCAAAGTAGATGAAATAGTGTGCTGAGGGAAGACAGATGCATTCAAGTTCCTGTTGTATGTTTAAGTGCTGGGATTCAGAGAGATTTTATGTATCCATGGTAACTGACCAATGCTGTTTGGTTAATTATTAAGATGGAGAGAATCTCCAGTTCAGTATAATCGTAAAGTCACATACAGAAACACTTAATGTGTGGCTGATTACCATCTTATTGAATCAAACACTGTGTTTCAGACCTATACATTCAAGTGTTGTCTCTAGTAGCCCAAGCATGTTGTTATCATAGGCACACAAACACATGCCACACACACAGACACATACTCAGACATAAACATGAACACCAAGTCATCCACAATCAAGCTCATTCGCACTCCTGGATACACTCATCCATACACACCTGCAAGTATGCTCCAACATACAGATGCAAACTCACACACACATACACACACACACACACACACACACACACACACACACACACACACACACACACACACACACATATACATGCCCGCATGCACACATGCGTGTGCACACATTCATTCATTCATTCATTTATTCATTCAGCATTCTTATACCTATAGACATGCAGTCACATATCTTCATGCACACACAGACAGGCATACATACAATGGCTCTGTTGTACTTAGCTGTATTGCATCTGATCCCATAGGATTTAATGAGTGAATGACATAAAAATATGATATTTCCTTTTTCCTTCTATAGAAGAATTAACTCAGCAGAGCAATGTAATAAGACGTGATGGACATTTCCAAGGAAAAACACACAATTAAAAAGCATGAGACACCCTACTAGACTGCCGTACAAGCATACTACCTCCCAGTGAGAACAATCTCCATGCTAAGGCCACTATGAGTAGAAAACCACAGTAGTACAACTGTATCTAAATCAGAAACGCTTATCTTAATGTTAAATACTTCAGATATAAAGCTTTTACATTGTAGTAAGCCTTTCTGTATTCCAGAGAAGGACAATAATGGTGTTTCTTCGAACTGTGAGAATGTTTAAGTACAACTACTGGGGAATAAATACTATCTACAGAATTACTGCATTCACTTTTTTTGGATGCACAGTAGTGTAAGAGTTAGTATACATAATCATCAGGAATTTGGGTGTGGCCCACCAACTTTAGTATACAGGAGCCTTCTCATTATAAAAATGTTTGAAATGTATAAGTCAGAGATCTAACAATTTCATTTTGTTAACTCACTAGCTGAAAAATAATCTAATCTGATATAAAGTAATGTGTTCCTATCCCATGCAAATTTGGGGATCTGTTTTATATACAGTGCCAATTAGCATTGCTGACACACTGGTGTGTTTATCGCCACATCCATTCAAAGCACAATGCTTTTCTCATCTCAGCTGGTGCAAAAGGCTTACTGTTGCTGGAGTGATACTTAACACATTTTCTCATGATGGTTCCCTTTCAAATCTAAGCACACAAGAACACATTTTAATGGTATACAATTTTTGACAGTAGCTTTATGCTTACCATTTAAATGCCTGCACTTTCATGTACATTGTAAATAAAAGTGATTAAGGCAATAAAAAAAGAGAACTGCACAATTACTGCAGTACTATTCTTGTTCCCTGGCCTTGGAAAATCATAAATGAAATAAACTGCAGAGTCTCAGACTGGACTTATTCTAATCATAGTACTTTTGTACTGCGTGAAACAAATTTTCCACTTTTGCAACATACACTAGCATCTAATATTACATAAAATGAATTCAGAGGAAATAACTTTAATACTTATCCAGACTATGTTGGTTTTATGACTGGGTAGAAAAAGTCATGCCTAGCAGTTAAAATGATAAACAAGTAACTCTTTTCTGAGTGTTAAGTATTATGGGACTGCATCCCATACATTTAGTTTAACAGACTAGAATACATCATGTCCAGTTTTGTATTTTGCAGATTACGTAAAGTGATGCTTTTTCTCAAAGTGTCTCTCACATGTTTAAAGCACTGCAAACCTTGGGTATATCATTTGGAAATTATTAAAAAAAAGTGTAATAAAAATCATACTGCAGCATGGCACATCTAGCAATGTAAACTTATGCGCTGCTTCCAACCTTATTGAGATTGCATTGTTTGTAAGATAGACCGCATCCAGTGTGTGTGTGTGTGTGTGTGTGTGTGTGTGTGTGTGTGTGTGTGTGTGTGTGTGTGTGTGCGTCTATCTGAGACAATATAGTTAGCCAAATTGTCAGAATATCGAACATTTCTGATTCTGACTCAAGCAATCTAAGGGTCAGATGACACATCATTGCTTTGTGTGAGATCAGGGTACAGCAGGGATTGGGAATTTACAGTTTGTCTATTACTGTGTAATCATGAAACTGGTATAGATAAATAGCAGGGGACCTGGCGGTTTTGTTTTGTTTCTTTGCTGGTTTTGGATCTTTTGAATGCTGATCTTTATAAAATTATTTTGCTGTTCAAGTTTGTATTTATTTATATAGTATAACCACCTCTTCAGATCTCCCCTGAAGATAATTTATTAGCCTACTGAGACTAACTTGGTCAAAAAGGATAAATAAATAAAATAAATTTGCATATCCATTAATATATGTGGGTATGTAAAAGAAAGAAATAGTGTTAATGTGATGATATAGTGCTCTTATTATTTAAATAAGATGACTAAAATGTCCTTATTTGTAGAGCATATATGACATATGCATGTGTAAGACTGGTTTACTATTGAAATTCAGAAACTGCACTGGTCAGCTGGTCAGAATGTCAACCCAAAATGCTGAATTCGGAACTTTGAAATAGCAGCCATTATGAAAATTAATACATAGACATCTGTAGTTCGATGCATTCGACGTAGCAGGAGGTAATGTCAGTCACCCATGCTATGCATATTAACATACTGTAACACTCTACAGTCAATGGTACATTAATTGTACTATTTTGCAGGGGGTCTAAACTCCACCTGCATCTCCCGCTACTCCCCTTGGAAATTAAATATACCAACTTTGAGAACACACTACAATGAGGGAATGGGCGAATTCCTGTTCCTCACTGAACCTTGATCTCCCTGCACAATGCTGAACTCAGACACTCCAACTACACTACCAATTCGCTGTAGTATAGTCAATGTATTTTGGTTTGGCATTCTGCTCATTTGAAAAGTGCCTTTTGACCCATGCCAGTCGGGCACAGGCACTTCAGAAATTTATATGTGTGTGTGTGTGTGTGTGTGTGTGTGTGTGTGTGTGTGTGTGTGTGTGTGTATGTGTGCGTGTGTGTAGGTTTACAGTCAAAAGGCAGAAAGTCTGTTGAACGACAGGCACCTCCTCGAACATGATAGGAGAGACAGTCAAAATGTCGACACACAGTTGTATGTCAGTTCATAAGATTGTCAACAAGGCAGGGACATGAAGCATGGTTGGCAATGACAGCTTTTGATATTAATATCGGCAAACCATTGTTGATGTTGTCACATTGAACAATGGACCTATTTAATATGCATGAGTCGAGGATATGCATCTTCATCACCGTTTGCACTTGTGAATGCTGCGTTCATGATAGTAATCCATGTAATCCATATACATATATATATATATATATATATATATATATATATATATATATATATATATATACACACACACACTCACACACACACACACATACACACACACACACACACACACACACACACACACACACACACACACACACACACACACACACACACACACACACACACACACACACACACACACACACACACATGTATATTGTAATCTTTTACAGAATTCTTTACACAGTTAGTACATGCATCATGTCTAAAACATGTTAAGCTGGTTTTCTTAATAAAATTCAGCAGATTATGGCTGTATATTTACAATTACATTTACTGAACTAGCAGTAAAATGCATTTCCAAAAGGAGTTCACAAGGCATGTGTTTTGAAACAAATCTTAATCATGTTATTAAAATGAAACATTATACACCCAGGCCAGCAATAACCTTCCCAGCATAGAAAATCTACTTCACTGGACAGCTACCAAAGTCACCCAAGAAACTATTGTGCTGGAGACTTTAACATAGATTGACAAACCTGCACATCAAATAACCCATCAAATGTTATAAATCTTTTCAGCTTCACCCAAACAATCACCTGTCCTACCCACACAGACAAACACATCAATAAGCAGTCAACATTAGACTGGATCCTAACTAACAAATCCAACCTAAATTACCTAGCCAGTTGCTTTCCTGACACCCTCAGTGATCACTCTCCAACCCTCCTCTACAGAAAGTAAGTACATACACAAAGCAACATAATTTATAAATACATGATTACTAAGAAAATATTCTCCCCCACTACTTTTTACCTCCTACTTCAACAATGCGACTGGACACCACTTAAACACCTACAGTTAGATGCTGCTGTTCAGTACTTTAACAAAACCTTCCTTTCAATCCTCAATTCTCTTGTACCCACTAGAAAAGTGCATTCTAAATCTAAGCCACTCCCATGCTAACCAAAGACACCAAACTACTAATAAAGCATAGAGATAAAGTCTGGTCAGCGTACCATATTTCCAAAGACAAAGCAGACCTCTTAACTTATCAGCAACTGAGAAACCTAACAAAGAAACAGATCAGAAAAGACAAACAATTGCACTTCTTATCCTGTCCACAGAAACACCTAAACAACCCCCAAAAATTCTGGCCATCCGTCAACCAGCCCATTAACGCAGGTTGTACCTCTACCCCACCCCCAGTCATCACAAACAACTCAGACGCTACCTCAACACAATTCAACATCCACTTCATTAATACCATCACCTCACTATTGGACAACCAACCGTCCCAACCACTAGCTGTCCACACCTCTGCCCCACATGTGCACAACCCTTTCTCCTTCTCACTTATCCAAGCTAATTATATAAAGACCCTCTTAACCAAACTCAAACCTTGCTGCATAGCTGCTGACAAACTCCCAAATCAATTCTTAAAACTTGCCACCCCATCTATAGCTTACCCCATTTCAATTGTGATTAATCACTCTATTATAAAACAATATCTTCCACTTCTTTGGAAAACATCTCATATTATACTTCTCCACAAAGGTGGTCCCTCCAAAGAACTATCACACCATAGCCATCCTTTCCCTCCTTGCAAAAATCCTAGAAAAATTTATCCACAACAGTTCATTAACTACGTACAAAACAATAACCTCCTTGCCTGTACTCAGCATGGCTTTAGAGATAAACATTGTACTAGCACCATACTAGCACCACCCACCTTACTTTCACTAACACCAAACACCACCTCATGAATGAAGGCCAGCTTGTGTCTTCCATCTTTCTCGATATGTCTAAAGCTTTTGTCACTGTATCCCACCAGCTACTACTTAATAAACTATCCTCCTATGGCCTCAGTCCTTAAACCTAACTTGATTCCATAGCTATCCTTTCAATTGACAACAGGCCACAAAATGGGAAACCCCCCCCCTACTCCCCATCTCTGTGGGCGTACCTCAAGGTTCTATACTTGGTCCTCTTCTCTTTATCATATTCACAAACAACCTTAGTTCTGCGACTCAACTAGCTTCCATAGTACAGTACTGATGATGCAACCCTTATCTGCTCTGCCTCATCACCTCATGAACTCCAACAAAAAATGCAATCATCTTTTCTCGTCATCGAAACATACCTGTCTCAGCACTAATTCATTTTAAATCCTGACAAGACCAAAATCATAGCTTTCAGCAACAGAAAACCCAAATCTTCCCTTCTCCATCAGAGCTGCAAATGGAAACAAGATAGTCCCCACTGACCAGACCAAACTTTTGGGCATTACCATAGATGATCATTTCAAATTTGACATACACATTGCACAAACTATTAAAAAGTGCACCTCAAACTAGGCACCCTATACAGGGCCAAACCATATCTATCTCCCAGTGCCAGGTTAGCCACTGCTCGCATTTACCTGTGTTCCACCCTCCTGTATGGGTCACTTACATTGACAGACCTGCAAAAAATGGACCTCAAAAACCGTAAGATTGCTAAATATGCCGCTAATCATCCACACAGATCCCACCACTGTGCAGCACTCTCACAGCTAAACTGGCTAGTTACCCAACCTATTATCACTTAATCAGCTAACCTTAAACCACAAAATAATCTATCACCCCAACTGCCCAGCAATCTGCCACTTATTCAACCTAGCAACAAAATCAGACCTCAAAGATCCTCTAAAAAACTTTTATTCATAGTTTTCAACTCCCATAACTGTCACAGCGAATCCCTCTATTCACACATGATAACAAAAGTCTGGAGCAAACTACCAGAGACAATAACAAAAAAAAAAAACAACCACAACCAGTTCAAATCTCTCCTAAAGAAACATCTGACTAACCGCTGTCTGTGCTCCTGCCAGTCACCTGGATAATGATTAACCCATATGATTTACTGTTCTCAGCAAAACTCCTATTCTTCTAATACATATTTGATTCTCAGTATGGAAATTCATGCAGTACTTGTATTGTTCTATTCCTCTTTTCTACTATTGCCTGTATTGCTCTGTAGCTTGTGCTGAACAATTATGTTTGCTTGTTCTTGCATTGTACTGTACTATTGTCTGGATTTTATTCTCTAAATATGCTTTGTAACATTGATTTTTGTAATACTGTGGAGCTTTTCTCCCTGGGTCTCCACTGAAAACAGGCCCCTGGCCCAGTCAGGCACTACCCGGTAAACAAATGTAATAAAATAAAATAAAATACATAAAATAACTCTGCCTTATTTTGTCCATGGTTGACAGTCCATTCTTTATCAATCTAGGGTGTAGCTACTTGAAAGGACTAAAAAAGTTTTTATAAGTTTTAGTCTGAGGATTCCATCCTTCTCAGACAGGCTCCTCCAGGATACAAGCTGTTTATTCTTTCAGTGGTTTACAATGGCTATCTTCTTTCTACATAGTCCTTAACTTTATAGGAAGTAGATACTGCTTCCTCCACTCAGGACATCTGTGTGAGTGTTCCTGCATTCACATTGCACCAAAATTGCAAATTCACACTGTCCTCAGGAGTCACTATGGAAAGGCTTTTCCTTGTGAACTCTCCCAGCTCAGGGGTTGAACACTTGGATCCACCAGATTCTACCTCAGCTGGCCCACAAATATTGTGGTACATGAGTATTATTATTCCATTTTAGACATGGTTTGGTAATATGTTGAGACTTGAAAGTCATAGCATCTCATTCTCTTCCTGCAATATACAGTCCTTTTCTTCATGGCCATTTTCCTGTGAGTCACTAGTTTGGTGAATGTTATTACTAAAAAGTAAAGAACAGAGGTTTTGTTTTTATGCATGTTGCTAATGTAATTTATAATGTGGCCGCAATTGTTCCTTGGGATATCATGTATGCTCTTAGTCTGACTTGGGTTTACCTGTATTATTATGACCTCCACGGTTTCAAGAACATGAGTACTTGTTTCACACTCCATTTTGATTGCTGCTGTCAAAAATCATTGTGAGTACCTTCACTCTGTCTGTGTGTGCCACTTTTCTTTTGATTTTTCACTATAACAGTATATCTTTCTTGTATCACTTTAGCATGATAAAACAAGGATTGCCAGACATTGTTTTGTTTACTGCTAGCTTTGAAGGATTTAATTTGTAATTTGCTTTCAGGCTCCAGATATTTACATTCATCCATCTATAATCCCCTTTACCCATTCTTTGCACATGGGATCTGAGCTTCACATCATCAGTGACCTTCATCTAGAGCCAAGGTTAAGACTGCTGGGTGGCCAGCCCTGCAGTGGTTCTACTTCCAGACTACATACATGCACTCACATCTATGGCCTATTGATAGTGTCTAATCAAACTACCAGAAATCTTTGGATTGTTGAAGGAAAACAGAGTACCCAGAGAAAGCCACTCAAACACAGAAAAGACATACAGATATAGTTTGGGCCACTTCATTTTTATTACAAGCACACATTTGTGCAAAGTTCTTGACTTTGTTTACAGTCTTCTGAAATTCTGTCATTAGCAACGCATTTTCAGTTTATACATTCTGATATTTTCTTTCTTTTTTTTCACTAAACATCTTATTAAAATGTACGTATGGCATAATCTAGAACAGAAGCTTCCTTTAAAAAAGGAATACTTAGTAGAGTATATAAAATATTGCATGATAATTATAAGAATCAATCAGAGAAGCTTAAAAAGGATTGGGAAGAGAGATTGGATAAGAAATTCACAAAGAGACAATGGGAGGTTTATGTATACCTCCCAAATATGCAACAAAGTCTAGAAGATTAAGGATCTTTGCCTGGAAGTATTTACATAGGTATTTTTATACCCTAAGTAGAGTCCAAAGAATTTTTCCTTAGGTGAATTCAGAAAATATTGAAGGTGCGACTGTTAAGAAAGAGGTGGCTGGGAACATATTTTTTGGGAGTGTAATGACTTGGCCGATGTTAGGGATTCCCTGTGAACTGCTTTGTCGGAGATGCTGAGTGAGCAGATTGGATTGAGTTGGTAGATGAGTTTCTTGAGCTATGATACAGAATCGGAATTCCCTAGACATAGTAAAGCCTTGCTGAGTCTAATTATGGTGGAATTCATTTTAGGTACATCGTGGTTCCCATAATCTTTTTGTAGCTCCTACCACAATTTTTCCTTTTTACTATGTAAACACACAATGTCATCTTGGGTCTGTGACTGACTTCCCTTTTGTCTTTCAGGTAGTATTCCCAGGTCACAAGGATCTTGTATGTTTAGGTTTGTTATCATATTTCACTTAACACGTTCTGGTTTAGTTTTGTATTTTTCTGATTCCACTTGCATGGAAGTTCAGGAAAGCCTTTTAGATAAGTTAGCCATTTCTCTATCTGTTTTATTTTGTCATATCTTTTGCTGCTCATGGTCGCCCAACAACCTTGTAAAACCTTTGGATATTTTGTTTTCTCATTCAGAAGCTATCTTTTCCAACATTACCATTGATTTTTCCCATCTTTAGAGACATCATCATGTGACTGTCTTAGCATGTTTACCTCTTAGTAAATTATCTAAATCTGTCTTGCAGTGTTATACAGCCTTCAGAAAGAGTTTCATTTACTTTCAGTTGGTATTGTGGTACAGTTCTTGTAACAAGCTCAACTACCTTTCTTACAACACATTCAAAAACAAGTTCTGCCCTTCAGCATTATCTTTTTCAGAAGCAATATGACTTTTAGAGCCAGATTCATCATTTTCATCTAAAGGGTCACCTTGCATGTTTGCAAGGTTGGTCAAAGCCATTATATTTTTTCATGTTCCAAGATAGCAGCATGTGCAATTCTTCTTTCACATCAGTAATCCTTTTGTCAACGTTTCCTAAACACTTCCTATGTTGCACAGCAGTGATCCATCTTTTTCTTTAGCATCAACATATTTTCCTTGTCTTATGTAGTAACACACCCCCTTCTTCCTGTCAGAGAGATTTAGCTGTTTACATTCAGTACTAGCTACTACTAATGATGTAGTACCTAGTATGTGTTAGTACGTATAAACTTACTATCTTTATCACTGAAAAGACTTGGGAAGATTCGCTGTTGTTTAAAATGATACACTTTGCCATAGACAGCACCTAATAAGACTCAGTGATGTGTACACTTTTTTCCTATGTCCTTTACATCCCTGCCTTGTCAACCCTCAAATCACCTCTTATCAGACTTAAGCCCATTCTTTCCCTAGGAGTGGGGTAACTGCCATAAATCCTATAGGGAAAAAAGACATGTCGAGTTAAGATCACCCAGGCTGACATTGGGGTGATCAGTTCTCTCATGGACCTTCTGATAAAGACAGCATTTCTCATGAATGGCCTAACCACTTGACTTGGGTGGTGACATCGACACCTACATCCCCATATGGGCACCGTCTACAGCTCCAATAGGTCACACGTGCTCCATTGTGTGACTTTTGAGATCTAGCATCGCTCCTTTGAAGATTCACACCCACATCATCCCAGTACCAGCCTCCCATGTTTTGACAATAATCCTGTCCTGTAGCAGTGATATCAAGAGTGGCAGGCTGGACTGGACACAAATCAGCACCACTCCCAGGATAGACATATTGATCCTCCCAACTTGCCTTGTCAAGTATCTGAACTGGTAACTAAACTTCAGGCATCTTAGCTGTAAGAATGGTTTTATCCATCTAGTCCACCTGCAGAGGCAGAGTTGTATACACTCTGTCATAGAAGGTACCTTGTAAAATTCAGTACTGCATAAAATTCCACTATTTGCTAGCGTTATCCACACAATGTACACTTGCATTGTTTTTACATCTCAACAAGCAGGGTTCACACACACAAGGTTTTCAGTTATTTATACCAAAACAATTTTTTTTCAGAAACAATGCTGTTCTCTTCAGACAGTGATTTTCATTTGCTTTAAATGCTGGACAATTCACAGATGTAAGAAATCCCTGGATCACGAAAGAAGTACATTTTTGTTTCACTTGCTTTAAGTGCAGAATGAAACACAAAAGCAAGAAATGCCTGGTATATATAAGCAGTGCTGTCTTTCAGTGTTTCACATCACCATGCTTCTGAATTATGCAGTGATAATACGCTTTCCTTCATGGGATTCAATGACTACCACACCTTCTGACCATGTTCTGAGAGTTCCTCTGTAAACAGTTGGGATCTGTCCACATACCACTGCAGTTCTTTCTCCTTTAGACTTATACAGCTAGGCAATGACAGCAAATTCCTTCACATTCTAGTTACTATAAATGAGACCTCTTACCATGCCTGGATCAGCTACAGAAGCCAAAACACATTTTACTCACAAACAAGAAGTCTGAGTCCATCACTGTCACCCCAAATACTATTACAATGTAGGATTTAAATTATCCATCTACTAACTGCAACTCTTCAACACTGTTACACATAATTATGCTCTACATGGCCTAGACTACATGAATGGAAACTCACTAGACCAAATTGTTCATTCTCATACAAAAGGATCAAATATATAGCAGCTAACCTTTATAAATCTAGCTCCATTAGGGTCTTCTCCTACAGTTATCCTCTCTTTAGTTAGATGTGGCCAACAAGCAGCAGTCCTTTCTATTCGAACTCAGTACAAGACCTTCAAAACCCTACCACTTTTCCAAATTTTCTCTAAGGCAAATTTACTTCAACTATACGATATCCTACTGAGTTTTATGTGGCCATCTCCTCTTAAGTACCATATAGCACCTGAATATCTATTTTGAGACCTCAGTCCTGATCTGTTAGACATACAGTGCCAGTTTAAGATAATGGAAAAGCAAGTTTGTCTCCCTCAGTAATAAATGACAAACCTGACCTTCAAAATCTTCTTCCCTCTGCATGCCTCTGTCACCTTTTCTCTGTCTTGTCCCCATGCTATCCTTTCTTGCAATTATTCTCACTTGCCTCTTGTAATGCCTTCATACTTCTCTATATAATGATATGCTGCTACCCCTGCAGCATAAACCTTCTCAGTCATTATAGCTGCATCTTATTCATAAAGCTTTTATAAGCATAATTCCATTTTTCCATCCATGTCTTGACACTGTACACTACTTCTTCAACTAATTGTTGTAGCATATTACTGGATCTGAAAATAAGTTTATATATTTATTTTTTAGCATATCATTGCATCTGTAAATATGTTTTGTTCATTTCTTATGTGATCTTATTCACCCAGGCTGTATCTGCAAATGGACTGCTGAGATCAGTGCACTAGCCAGATAGATAAATAAATAAATAAAATAAAATTCATGAAGTTAAACAAAGACCTTAGAAACAAAATCAAATTTCTGAAAACTGTAGGTTCATGGCACAGAGCAATGCAGCTCTAATTGGGACCCAAGAGAACAGGGTTCATATAGCAGATGCAACACACATCTAATTTTTGTGAACACGTAACAAGTTGCTCAGGATAAGGGTGTTTGAGACCTTGTATGCTGTACAGACATCACCATATAGTAGTCTGCTCAAGCTAGAAAAGGGACTTAGAGCTTTGAGGCATCATGTATTGATCACAGAACTGAGCTCATTTGATGTTGGAGTCTTTCTTAGAGCAGGTGGGAAATTTAAGGACATGGAGAGAGAGCAGATTATTATTTGAAGGATGAGAATGTTATAGAAGGACACGAGAGAGGAAAATAAATAGTAAGTGTTGGCTGAAGAGGTAGAACAGCACACACTTGTAGTATGATATCATTAAAGTGAGAGCTTCTTTTAATGTTAGACTATTACTATTTGCTAAGATATGGAGGTGTTAGTGAATTTAGAATGATAAAGGCATAGTTATGGTGCGCAGCTTGTCATGCATCTGGCTTGAGTGTTGTACATTTTACTGAATGCAAAACTTGTCGAAAGCACAATGCACACATGGAAAAAATTAACATGTAGGCTCTCATGAATCTCCCTTCATGTACTACAAACAATAGCTTGGAAAATAAAGAGAAAAAAAAGTTCTAAATGTTCTGAATAGTGATAACACAAGTCTCAAAATTATGATAAGTTAATTAAATTAGGCACTTCCCTATTGCTGGAGGGATCAAATCTATAGTCAATTAAAAAGTCTCAGCCAGACAAAGTCAAGCAAGTACACTTTCCATTTAGAATTGTTTTTTTCTAGATGAAAAGACAAGCCATTGTACTCAGAAAAGGTTTTAAGGGTTTCATAGGAACTGTATAGCCTTTATATCAGTGCTTAATTGTATTAACACATTGTGAGATGATCTCCTACCTGTAGAAAGTGGACTTCAGTGTCGGTTTTATGAGGAGAAGCTAAAATTGCCAAAGATTCCAAAGACAACCACAAGGCATTCTATAGCTATGTCATAGGTTCATAGATTAGTACTAAGCTAACTGCCCTTGCAAGCCTAGCCAATTATCCCTTGTGAGACTCAAACCCTGCACTTTGTGTTTGTAAGGCAAACATCTTAACCATTAGGCCACCCTCCCAACCTAAATGGCAATGCTCAGATCTACTCTGAGCTACAACAGAATGGCATTAAATGTACTGATCCAAATGATTTTGCCAATATCCTGGCAGATCAATTCAGCGCCAACTTCACCCCCTCTCACCCCCTAAATGGCCCATCTCAATACTGAAAGATTGCCAAATTCTGGTAATAACAGCCACACAGGTAAAAAACGCACTCTCCAAAGCTAAGAATACAGCATCCATGCGACCAGACGACATCCCTGGCTGTGTACTACATGAACTACAAAATGAACTGGCACCTCACCTAAGCATCATGTTTAATCATAGCCTCACATCAGGCTTCATGTCCACTGAGTGGCACACAGCTACTGTTGTCCCACTCCACAAGGGGGGGGTCCACCTTGGTTCCTGGGAACTACCGTCCCATCAGTCTGACGGGCCTGATCTGCAAGGCCATGGAACATATTATCATGGAACTTATAAACAAAGACATTGGCAATCTTCAAACACTGGCCTCCACCCGGTTTGGGATTGAAAAGGGCCAATCTCGTCTACTGAACTTGACTGACTTTTTCGAATCAGTCTCCAGAACTGTGGACGAGGGTAAGGTGGTCCACACAGCATATCTGGACCTCGGCAAATCCTCCGCCACAATCCCGTATCCTGGAATCATAGATAAGCTTACTAAACTGGGCATTAATCCCTGCATCACTCGATGGGTTGCCAACAGGCTTACTAACAGAACCTACACAGTAAAAGTAGCCAACTCCAAATCCAGCTCCTGACAAGTGCCAAGTGGAGTACCTCAGGGTTCAGTCCTGGGACCGGTCCTGTTTGGTATCTACTTCTCTGAAGTACAGGCTAACACTAAGAGACTCTGGCTAACAACATTTGCAGATGACTGCAAACTGGGAGCCATTATTGAATCCCCAAATGATATGGATATTCTACAAAAGGGCCTTATAGAAACAGATGGTTGGTGCCAGAGCCATGGGCTCAAGCTCAATGTCAAGAAATGTATAGTCAACTCGTATGGGAAAAAACATGTACACGTAAATTACCACATAGGTGGCAGTACACTAAGCACTGAAAGTGTGATAAGAGACTTAGGGGCACAGGTGGACAGATGACTCACCTTCAATAACCACATCACCACAACAGTCAGGAAATCCTTCTATGTGGCACAGCTCATCACTAAGGGCTTTTCATCCAGAAAAATGAGGTAATTGTCCCACTGTACTAATCCCTCATTAGACCCATTATAGAATACAATGCCCCGTTTGGTATGTACCTCTCAAGATATCTGCAACAACTGGAAAGGCCGCAGAAATACCTAACGAAAAGAATCACAGGCCTAAAGCAGATGCCCTATGCTGACCGGTTTACCTTTACATGTGCGTATTGCACACGGGTGATTGACAATTGTTCAAAAGGCAGTTTGCAAGGTTTGCAAACGTCAAACAGAAGAAGGTTCGAATGTGCAATGAGCGAATGCACAGTGAGATTCGCTCATTGCACATTCGACATTCTGGGGCAGATTACACTATAGTGGGGAGTTGGAAATGGTTCCTTTCTCCACTGTAGTGCTATCTCGGAGTTAGAATAATAAAGTAGGGGGGGTGTGGGGAGCACAGCCCCCCACATGGGGGGGTGCAGGGGGGCTTGCTCCCCTGCATTACACTTTATCTAATTTTGTTGTCGACATTTATGTTCGAAACTCAGCAAATCGGCTGTTCAATTTGCTGCATTTTGAACATTAACAACTGTCGCTGTTTCCAGTTTCATTTTTTCGAAGCGAATATATGAATACTCGCAGAAGAGTGATTCAAGATTATAAAGATAAACCATGCTGACCATCTAAAAAAACTCCAGCTATACTCTGTCGCATATCATCTACTCAGAGGTGATTTCTGCTTAACATACAAGGCCGTGTCAAACCCAGAGCTGATGGACATGCTACACTTAAAGAAATCCCAATCCCTCAGAGCCACATGCTCCAGGGATCTAAACCTTGTCATCACAATGAAGAAAACATGCTGGAGGGATAGGTTCTAACCCAGAGACTCCCCAGACTCTGGAATAGACTGCCCATACATGTCAAGCAGACTGCATCTTTGGTCCTCTTCAAACGAAACCTTGACTATTGGATGGGAGATAGGAAATTCACCACGGGATCATGTCAGTCGCCCTGCTAGACAGGGGTCCAGGGAAGTAAATATTGTGGGAAGAAATAGCCAGGGAATTGTTATGGCTAGGCTTGTATAGGCCCTAGGGCCGATAGCCTAGTACCAACCTATGAACCTATGTGAGAACATAATTTGATTTTGTCAAAAGGCTTAGGCTCAGCCCACTGGAAGTTCTTGAGCTATTTTGGAGTAAATGAGTTAATTATAGTGCAAATCTGCTGCCAAATGTACGCCTTTCAACTGAAAAGATATTTGTAAATCATCTAGAATGTCCTGATTTTGGCATCACAGTTTCGCCCTGATCCTCATAAACAGATTGTTTTCCGGCAAATAATTTGAAAATACTTGACTATTTAAGCCAGAAAACAATGACAGACACTTGAATTTCAAAACTCCTACCCTTTAAACAGTTCAGAATAATGAAAAACACGTTTCTATCAACCGTATACTGTAAGCACAGTATGTAAAATGTGTATCTATTTTTGGTCCTTTTTCAACTCAGTACGTATGACTTTGTCCAGATTCCTTGCTATAACAGGTTGAGATGTATGGCCCATTGCACCACAAAAATGTATATATGATGCTGTTTGGTTTCAGACCACATGGCCACAAGCATTGCAATAATGGGTCCTCAGTTCATTTTTTTTCCCACACATATGTCAACCATACAACAAAGTGTAATTTATAATGTTGTGTGCTCCCCCCAATGACAGGGCCAGTTGGTGGTGCTCAGAGTCTTGCTCTGCTAAACTCAAACATCCACATATGTTCAGTAACGGTACATGTATCGTTATACAGATAGGCTTCTAAGCAGCCTAGTGCTGTTATGCTATTAGTCTCATATGATGCTATGACCCTATGTGCCTATGCAGGCAGTCCAAACTGTTGTCCCTCACAGTGCTTGCTGATGTCATCTATAATAAGTCCACCTGCACTCCTGTGTAAGTCAGACTTGTTTGGTGGTGTGTGCTTTAAGAAGTGTGTTCAGTAGTCTATGTACTTACATAAATAGGGATTCTGTTCTCACTGAAGTTGACTGTGTGGGTGTGTGTTTGAGTCAATTGTAACTTGATATTACAGGCAGCATTTTACACTAGCAGGTGGGACACTGTTACTCCCATATGGTTGGCATACAATGCTGATGTTATTGGCTACATCAGAGTACTGTACATGTATGTATCTCTTTAGGGAATGATCTGACAGTAGCCTAGATGTCTGGCAGACATCACATCATGTGATACTAGACAGAGTAAAGTGACGTGTTTTAATCTGTACACATACATCATGGCATGGTTTGTAGTCTCTGTGTTAGCTTGATGAGAAAGACCTGTGGGTTGTCTTGCAGATGCATGTTTCTGGTGAGCTACATGCAACAGAGTGCATGATACTATACTGTTCTGATGAGATTACACTACAGTGCTGTTATGCCATCCAGAGATCTGAATGTGATAGCCTGACTTATGATGTGCACCATGTATTCGTACTGCATAATCATTAAAGAGAACAGTTAGAAAGTAATGCAACACCTTGCAGTTGTTGACTTCACAACCCTTACAAGAGAATACACTAAAAAGTAATGCAATGAGGATGCTATTCATTGTACAATTTGGCAAGAGAAATATAATTCACAGGTAGAATTAACAGTTAAACAACACAAATATAGATATACTAAGCAATAATATAGGTAAGCACCCTGTGCATCTGACACAAAGCTTTAGTTTCCCTGACTCCAAAAGAGATAATTCAGGGATATGGCACAGTTACCATCACTTGCACAGGATGTTGTGGGGTGGGGGAAGGAAGCCTAGGCTGACAACAAAGGTTGTTGAGTGTGCATGTGTGTAAGAATGGGCAAGCAGGCAGGCTGAACCATGTAACTTTTGTGTGTGTGTCTGCAGAAGTCCCCATGTGAAAGTGGTGTGTGACAGTGCACAAGAATACAGCCAAGCTCAGTGCTAGCTCTACATCTTGGTATGTTAGACAGGTGTGAGCTGTGCATAGTAGAGTTGCCAGTTCATTGTTGTCATCTTTGCCCATGCAATCTTGTTCTGCCAGCAGTTTCACTGGCACCTCCAGTCCGAAGGTCAGATGCAATGCTACTACCTGATTGTGACTGTTGTCTGCTGGGCATGCTGCCTTCAAGAAAATGCTCATGGCCATGACCCAATACCCTGCCATGTCTGGGTGTGGACAGCACACTCCCTGATGGTGCAGAGGAAGTACTGCTACTAGGGGAGCATGATAGGGCATGGCCACATTGGCTAGCAGCAGATGGTATGGATGACCTATGCCCACAAGCATGATGGCCCCCTCCCAGCAGATATGTCATCACAGACACTGCATGATCCATGGTATAAACCCCTTGTTCCATCACAGACACTCCATGTTCCAACCTGTCAGTTAACTAATCCAGCGAATTGGCTACATGGTGGAGACAGTTACAGATGTTAGACTGTGTCATATCTAGAACCTTGAGTATTTGTCTGGAGTGCCTTCCAGAATGCACCTGTGCCTCTGTGGTGGCCGTAAGCATCTGTTAAGTGACATGAGAAAAGATACCTGCACTAGATAGAGAAGGGATGGAGCACCTCCTCAGAGCATCTCTATCAACCCTCCTGTGTGACACTTCACCAGCACTTTGACTACAGACAAATTCAGCACAGACACTGAAGCTGTAGTAACCACACTCCCCCGATTAATGTGCTCATCCTTAACCTGTCCAATATCTCTGACCTCAGTGGACTTGGTAGGCATAGGCCTACTGGCTGTGCCTGGGGAAAATGGATGTCAACCTCTGTGCCAGATTCAACCTCTGCACACCCTAACTGTGCCTCATTTTGGCCACCATCATCAACAGTGTCTGTTGAGACACTGACATTAGGTGTCAGAGTGCCTTCACTCCCAATGTTATGTTTACCTGTGATAAAAAGGGAGAAACACAGAAATACATTAATGCTTACACCACTATGCTGCAATATATGCTAAAGAAGTACACTGCTGTCACTAATGCAGACAGTACATTAATACATACAACAGACCTGAGAGGACACGTTATGAGATATATTGAGATTTAGCTACAGCACTGACATGCATGTAGTAGGCTTATCATCTGCAGGAGGCCTGAGTCTCTGTATTTCTGATGGTCCCAAAATAAGTAAAGCAAGAGGTAATGGCAACAGCATCACATTTAACAGTAAAACAGTGGTTAGAACATTTTGCAACACTATATCTGCAGTACCTGAAATGTCAACAGGAATGTGGCTGACAACTTCAAATTAAGCTTCTAACTAAATCCATCCACTCAACAAACAACTGACAAAGGCATATACATTATTGAAGTCAATGCACTATCCCACCATATTCTAATTATCATCAAAAGGAAGATACCTGGAAAATCATCTTAGGATGGAGGAGTTGCACCCACATCCATAACATAATGTGCCATGGATTGCTGCAAGCTGTCCTGGGTGGCAATGTTCACTAGGAATTCCTCAGTGGCGGTGAGAGGTGGTTCTACAGCAGGGCCTCCACCTGTGGCTTGAGGACTGCATGCCACTGTAGTTGCACTCCTATGTGCAACTGTAACCATATCTGTTGCTCTGTGCTACACGTGTTGATATGTGCAATTGTGTTGCTTAATGGTGTTAATGTTGGCCAGTAATTCATCCCAGAGGGCTGTACATTCAGTCATATTGTCCCACCCCCTGGACAGCAGCACAGCAGCATGTTGCCTTATGGCATGAATTATCAGATTATTCTCTACATCTGTAAATGGGGCCTACGATGAGCAAACATAGTGTGTTCTATAAGACAAAAGAATGATAATACATATGAGAATCACATAACTACAAATTAACTGTTTACAGATAAAGCAGCAAAGGTAGGCTGTCAGCATTACCCCCTGGATAAACTTGAAACAGTCTGCATATTTCTACAAATAAGAAGATGGAGGATACAAAACTAGGAGACTAACAAGAGAAACATATCAGAGTTTGTGCCATAGCAGTAAGTATAATACACTCACCCACCCAAAATAACAGTGCAGTCTAGTTAATGCCCTAGCACTAACTCATCTTTGATCCCCCCAAACAAAATCACAAGCTAAAGACCCATTGTGCTAGCAAAACATCTTTGAGATGCTAAGAGTGCTATCAAAGGACATGTCCATGTAATATCTGTACACATTTATAACACAGCATTCCCTTTTCAGGTATTCTCAATGCTGTGTACATGGGAAATGACAACCTAGTAATGCATACAGACTAAAGTGTGAAAACTATTACTTCACATTTATTCTTGACTACATTCTAGAATATGCATCATGTAGGTAACACAACTGGAACATACCTGCTAGAGTGCAATACTCCTCAGTAGAGAAGTACTGTGAAGAACTATGCTTGGCGTAGTAAGTTGAACAATGTACTAACTCTCCTGAACATCAGTTTAGCTAGCTACACCTATGCCTATTTATAATTAAAATGTACATTATTAACGGATTGCATTTGTCCTACACTGTGCTCCAGAGATGCTAATTACTGCATATACAGGTGAATTGCATGATAATCAACCAGTCCTGTGAGGCTACTCAACAAGATATAAAGCAGACATGCAGACTCCATGCTGGATTTTCCTAGGAATCTCAAAAAGTGTGGCGTACAGACACAGCATTTACAAGGTAAGTCCTGTACATGTACTGTAATGCATACCAGCATTATGACATATACTTGTATTTCATCACATGGCACAGTAAGCAGGTAAAAGGTGGGAGATGTGTACAGAAAGTCAAGTAAGTTTTGACAACAGAGAGTTATTTCACTTGTATGAGTCCATTTGAAAGTAGTAGTCTTCAGCCATGTATGATTCACATATTCATAACTGTCCAAAGTACTTGCGATCGATGCATGGCCTCAATTTAGCCATATGTTTATAATGGAATATCTTTGCATAGAGAAGTTGTACCATAAACATGACCTCAGCTTGGCCCACCCCCTCATAAGAACAGTGTACCCTTGCATGTGCCATAACAGGAATTCACCATTGCTCCCACCACCAAAAGAGCAGTATATGGATGTTTGTGCCATCTAACCTGGCCTTTGTTTGCTGACAACTGCATATCATACTATTCCCAGTTGATATACACACACAATGTAAGGTGAGTGATGTAGACTGGCTTTCATACTGCATATCTCTAAATACTGGTCAGGTAACTGCTGAATGGCCAAGCAACACAGATTGGTATAATTTCAAGCAATAATCACAACATGTTTTGTGTTCACTAAGTGCAGTATTCCAAATCTATTTAATATAATACATGTATAAATAACTGCTGATGGCTCAATATCAGTTAAAATATGTGTGGAAGAGTGTTGTCGGATGGATAACTTAAAGTTGTTTGCAGCCAAGCTGTGTGTATGGCCAACATTGATAAGGCATCCATCCTGTTTTCTGAAGGTACATTGGAGTATTTAGCAATTAACTGACACATAGAGAAAGGGTTTCTTAACTTTCATGTGACAATAGCTGTCAGTGCAAAGTTACCATCCATATGGTCCGAGGTTTGAATACAGCATATGCCATTCAATTTTAATGTTGTACCGATTCTCATTATAGTCACTCTCAAGTATAGCAGATGAGCTAGTGCAGTTTATATAATATATGTATGACTTAGGACTGACACAGTAATATTGTGTCAGTTACATAATTATTTATTAATCTATGTATTGTCTAATTAATAGTAAAAGTATGAGTGTGGATATAATGTGTACTATATTCAGGCAAATATAATCCTGCTATGTGGCTTGGCATGCCCTTCGCATTGGACCAATCCAGATACAAAACTGCCTGTATGTCAAATAACATAGAAATTGCATTAGTTATCAAACTTCTGCAATGCTTACCATCATACAAACACATTGCATGCTTTGCACCCTGTTTTTGCAATGGTAAGCGATGGGCAGCTTTTTCAAATGTTGCAAAATCAGAAAGTGCACCCTCTGAGTAAACTCGAATACATACAGTTGGTGGGAAAATATCATTCTACATTGGACTTGCTCTGTGACAGACATGGAAGGGGTTTCTGGTGAGAATTTGAGATTTAGGGCTCAATGTTTGGGCGTCTAGGAGCCAAGACCATTTGTTGGACTCCTAGTGAATGAACATCTGCCCCAGCTCCTGCAGAGGAACTATTATGAGTCACAATCAAGACCAGAGGAATGGAATAGTCTGACTTGGGCTCTGACCAGTGCTACTGATATCTCCCACACAGGTGAACAGTGTAGGAATCACTATCGAGACCTCAGGATGAGCAGAACGGATACCGTCAACCATTGGATCATGGAATGGGAGACTGGTGCTACCACACAGATGTGTAAGTATGACTTTCAAACATTACTGATAATAGTTTAAACCTTCATATAGTCAGGTTTAGCATTCATAATGGTATTATGTTCTATTTTGTTTTTTTCACAGCTGAGGCAGATCATGATCTGAATGTAAAAGCCCATGAAAATTGATTGGCAAGGATGTGAGCAGCATGTGGTATGTATGCATCACAACAGTACTGTTATTGTAACATTAAAAGTTAAACAATGCTTTGTAATACCTCTCAACTGTATGGGATTTGCAGAATGTTCAGATTGCTTCCTGATAATTTTGGCTTGCTTCTTATAACTTGTGTTTGTTGGCAAATCTTAGTCAAAGCATTGAGGATGGCAGTCAGAAAATGGCATCTGTGTCTCATACTTCATACCTTTTAGAACATTGTGCTACTGCAAAGCTTGTTATTGCATCACTTTTCTAGGTTTGTAGAATAATATATAAAATGTGTTGCTATCTGTGCACCTTTGTACCCCCAGTAGTTATTGCTTGGTCCACATTTGTGGCTATAAGAGGTTGTGAGGTATGGTCTTAGTTGGCATGTAATGCAGTAATACCTGTCAGCTGTACAGATTTCCACAGATTGTCCAGTCTTTGTCTAGTTACAGATATAATTGTGGTTTTCAGTCACATAATTGCATAGGGGTTGAGGATTGACATCGCAAACTGTCAGCCATGTGATATTCAGACCCTAGATCCTTCAGAAAAATCATGCAAGTACAAAATCTGTTACTGAACCAGTTTAACAGGTTTGTAAGAGCAAGTTTGTAGGAGTCATCCATATTTTTCAAACTCTGTCCCCCCATTCCATACTACTTTGTCCACATTTTTTGCTGTAAGAGGTTGAGGCCTTTGAAAACAGCACTATAAACTAGAACATACTTCTCACAACTATAAAAGGAAAGTATACATGCAGTACTCTGTGGGAATACAGTATACTATGATTGTAGAGAGTAGACAACAGTTACCAAATGAACAAATACTGTTAAGCATACATCATTATTGCACTATAACTGCAGATGTCTCAAGCAGTGGCAGAAATGGTCTGCTGGATAATGTAATTAGTAGACGTGGACCCTGCATATGGGTTAATGTATTTGATCGTATTTAATTGTTTAATTGCTCATGTGATTCCTGGTAGGTGTGGTTATTTGTTGGGAGAAGGTATTTAACTGACTTTGTCAATGTGTTTTTTTGTCTGAAGAAGTGCAAGCAATGACCTGCACGAAAGCGCAAACTTTACTTTATTAAACTACAGTATCATTACTTTTGATATTGCTTGGAGTGTACTTTATTCACTGCTTTTCTTATTTTTCCTCAGTTTGTCTATTCCTTTTGGTTTGCAATATATGCACATATCAAAGATTGCTGGCTGAGATCTGTACTATAGAGTGCATCTATCAACTGGGAACTCAGACATGTTATAAAAACGCTTTTTTTTTTACAGTTTGTGCTGTTTATAGTAAAGGTAACATAACAGAGTATAAGAATTGTATCAATGTTTTGTATGTCACTTATGATATTGCTAAATTTCTCCCTTATTTTGCTCTTTACTCACCTCTGATATTCTTTTTTTCATGTTTTTCCATAGCACAGTGTGGTAGCCCTCTCCCATGGAACCCACCTGCCATCACTCTACCGGCTGCGACACTACATCCCAGCATGCCAGGAACATACCCTGGTAGCACCCACTCTGCTGCACCTGCACTACCTGGCTCTCGGGTAGTTCTGCCCCACAGCACAGGTCAGTGGTTCCCCCTGGAAGCAATGGCAGAGGTGGCGATTTTATCACCTGCAAGGAATTGCCAGGGTTGCTGCATAGGATTGTGTGCCACACAGTTGATGCATGCATATGCTGGGTGAAGACACTGCTCTCCATTGTTTTTATTGAATAATGCAAGGAGAAGCAGACATCAGGCACTGCAGCCATTGATGCAATGAGTTGACAGTAATGACAGTCCACTGGGTGAGGACTCAATGCTTACTGTATCCAAACTTGATGTCCATAAGCTCTTGGTGTCTCCCCCAAGCCATTATACTATGGTATTCATCCCCTTCTTGTGTCCTTCACCATCCCTGTGTCTCATCTTTTATGTCCTGTCTGTCTGCCATTGCTTCCTCACCTACTCACCTTACATGACCCATACTTACCTAGGTCCCATCCGCAATGTTCCTCTCTCTCTCTGCCAGAAAGGAAAAAAGGGCACCTGTCCCAGAAAAAAACATATCATCCCATACATAGCTCACCATTTCACATCAGTCTATTCACGATACCGTTGATTTGGTCCAGTTGGCTATACAACATGATTATGGTATGATCACCTCACTCTATGGAGATAACAATCCAAATTCAGATAATAGTCATCCTATATTAGCAGGTTTTGCTGTTGCAGAAATGGATAGCTATGCTTCTTTCCTACACCCTTCCTGCACATTCCTTCCCTCCTTTCATGTTGTTTTACCCCCTGCTTGTATTCCATTTCCCCACATTTCTGTCTTCCCCATTTCTTTTCTTTAAAGAATTATTGTTCCGTGGTGAGCAATGGTGCACATCATGCAACAATGCAGATGTATGGAAAAAGCAATTACACTTATTATATAATCCTGTATTTGACACCACTACCACATTCCACAAAATTGATGATACAGATTCATGAGTATCCCAATTTATAATATTTCTTTACACTTAAAAGTATGTGGAACTGTTACATACACCTGCATTCAAACCCAGTACCATCTGAACCAAAACAAGGGAGGATAAATGCATTAAAAGATGGTACTACAGAGTCAATTAAAGAGTAGGTATATTTTACACACTGAGTAGAAAATTGCAGACTTCACTACTGCTGCATACACCTGCTACATAACTGAATCTTTAGCTGCAGCTAGTAATTCACTTCAGCCTGTGATAAGTTCCTTTAATTGGCCACATATAAATGGTTCATAATAAAGCTGTATCCAGTGCTATTCTCTATTATTCTGATTTCTATTATTTAATAACATTTTTACTTGCCTTGCTTAGCAAGGCTGAGCGATGCACAGCATGGTGCTCCCATGCTTTATAAAAATAAATGGGGATTGCATGTTAAGGCTTTGTAAAACATTAGTGTCCAGCATGCAATGATGAAAATATGACATTTGTGATATAAGGAGTAAGCATTTCCGAATACAAAGGGTAAATATGACCATAACATGTGACAGTTAATATTGACTGTATAAAATGCACCTGATAAGGAACTGACTGTGTGTCCAGATGAGTTAATGCATTGTTGTTAGAGGCAGATGGTTCTGGGATTAAAACGGGGTGTAGACATGAATTTTACAAGTGTGTGCATACTAGTTTTACATACATTTACTGATATTACTGTCTTTTACAGTTGCTTAGTGATGGTGCTCATCTCTCACCATCATGCAATGATACTTTAAAGAAAAGAAATGGGGAAGATAGGAAAGTGGTAAAATGGTGAGCAAGCAGGGGGAAGAACAAAGTGAAAGGAGGGCAAGAATGTGAAGGAAGGATGTAGGAAATAACTATAGCTATCCATTTCTTCAACAGTAAAAACTGACCAGATGTATACAATACAATATTAGCTAAATTTGGACTGTCCCCACCAGAGACAGAGGTGGCAACAATCTAATTATGTTGTATAGCCAGTTGGACTGAATCAAGTGTGTCAAGTAGATCCATGCATGAAATGGATAGCTATGTAAGAGTTGATTTTTTTTTGGTAG
This sequence comes from Protopterus annectens, assembly GCF_019279795.1. Lineage (NCBI taxonomy): Eukaryota > Metazoa > Chordata > Ceratodontiformes > Protopteridae > Protopterus > Protopterus annectens. Next base: position 1,280,364,424 of record NC_056745.1, read on the forward strand.
GGGGGCAGGTGCCCTGTTTTTTTTCTATTAGTGAGAGAGGAATGTTGGGGAAAGGACATAGGCATATCTGGGGAAGGCAGGTTGGCAAGGTGGGCAGACAGGACATACAAGACAAGATACATGATGATTAAGGGCACAAGAATGGGTGAACACCATAATTGGGGTGATGGTGGGGAAATTGATGTCTCATGGATGTCGGGATAGGTGAGAATCGGAGTCAGGTCCGAACACAGTGGACTGTCACCACTATCCCCTCATTGCACCAGTGGCTGCAGTGCCTAACTTGTGCGGCTATGATGGGTACTCTGTACCAGGACAGAGAGCAGGTGGTCCATCCTGCATAGGCATGCAACCATCATACAGTGGACAATCCTACTCACCATACCTGGCAAATTGTTCTTGGTGATAAATGCACCCCAACTGTCAGTGCTCTCAGAAGGTACTGCAGGTGTGTCCACCAGAGCAGAACTACCTAAGGTCCCAGGTTGTGCAGGGGAGCAGAGGGAGTTCTGCCAGAGTGAATGCTGGGCCTCGGTGCTGTAGCCAGTACAGTGAGAGTAGGAGGATCATGTGGGACCTGCCTACCATGCTGTGCTGTAGTAATAAATAAAACATGAACATACAATTATAAAATAAAAAAAGAAACAAAAAAGAAATTAAAATAAAAAATTAGATACATAAAAAATAAATAGATGAACAGAGAAAAACAAAAATTAAACATATTTATAAGAAAAATAAGAAAAACAAATTACATAACAATGCAAACTAATTCCGAAATAAATTAAAAAAATACAAAATTATACATAATATCAAGAAAATGAACACAAATTAAACAATAAAAATGAAGATAAGTGGTAGGGTGAGAGAAAAAAGGAAACATTACTAACTTTATAGTCAATAAATATACAAAAGCTTTCTACAATTATTTCACTCTATTCAATTACATTTTACTTTTAATACTAAAAATTCCTAACAGATTTCTTTACTACTTTAAATACTACACAGGTACTAATAGATGGACACTGTAGCACTGATCAGATTGCAGCCAGCAATCATTCATGTGTACATATATTGCACATATTCATGCTTACACTTAACATCAGGCCAGCCACACCCGAAATAGTATGGTCTGAAAGTAACTTGCTATGATGACTAGCTAACAGTATTGTCTATATGATGCTGAAAATATAACACTATGGAACATAGTATTGTATATGTTTTATTAAAAAACTAATCCAAGGGGGTGGCGAAAGCCAACACATTCTGGCTAGGCTTATAAATGCCCTTGGGCAGATAGCCTAGTACGTAACTATGAATCTATGAACCTATGTGAGAAGTGTGGCCTTAGAACCCACATCTGCTGACTACTGTAATACTGTACTTTTCTTTTGGACTACAGACTACTGCATGCATACTGTTGTTTTATACTTTATACATTCCTGCTCACTGTTATTTGAGAATGTAAAATGGTTGCTTTGTGCTGCAGAGTATGCCATGAATATCTTATTTTACAGCTGAGATACGCATGCTCAGTTATATACAACTGTGTGAAATAACAAGTAATCCATCTTTAGCAGTTAAAGTTACAATAACAGTACTTTAAATACGACATGCTTCCCTCATCCTTGTCAGGCACACTCCATGAGACCTCACATTCGAGGAGCTTTCTTCTGCAGATGTGGAAAAAAAAAAAAAAACAGAATGCCATTATGAATACCAGTCTTGACTATATTCAGCTATAACTTTTATTATTGTTCAATGCATTTTATACTTACACATCTATGGAGTGTTCCCTGCTTTATGTTCCCTGATCCACTGATCAAGGGTATCCCTCTTTCTCCTATGGAGGTCGTTATAATTATGGGGATACTTCTCACTAGTGTGAGGGATATCTGTCACACTGGTAAAGACCCTAGCCAAACTAGTCAGGGCCTCAGACTTATATTGAGAACTCGAGTAGTCCTACTGCAATAGGCATGGGGCATGCTCCTTAACTAGGAGCCCAACATAAACTTTGGACTCCTGAACACCCCAGCCATGCACACAAAACTGCACACCCTCTCCAACACCAGCCATGTCTCCCAAAGATCAAGCTCAATGTCGAATGAGCATTTTAATTCCACTTTAAATATATGTTTTCCCACCAATTGAATGTATTCCACTTGCTGAGACTGCGCACTGCCTGTTTTTGCTACATTTGAACATGCTGCACACTGCTTATCATCGCACAAACATGGTAAGCCAGGGCATGCGATGGTAAGCAGCACGCAACAGTGGGCAAAAAAAAAAGATGAAAATGAAATTCCAAGGATATTTGATATACAGTTGCTCATGTAGCTCTGTTATTCAAATGGGATTACAGAATTATACTTGCGTCAGCAAAGTACACATTACACTCACAATCATACTTTCCATAATATATGCACAGTACCCATATAAATGATCGGGTAAACATACCTGACATAATATTAGTGACTTAACCCTCATGCATGTAAATATTAATGTCAGCTACATGTCAGGTGTTATAAGTGAGAGTAAATATGACATGACATGAAACAACCTTAAAAGTGTATGGCATATACGGTTTCTGAACCCAGGGCCATGTATACAGCAGTCCTAAACTTACAGTTGTTGCCGCAAGAAGGGTGAGAAAATACTTCTGTATTTTGCACTTCATTTGTATAATCTCCGCTGTCAACACAGTAAATGTAAGCATTGCTCATCCTGTACTAGAACGCAGGACCACACCTAGACTTACCACTTATTGCCACAGGATTAGTTGCATGACATCTCCTATATTCGTATTCATTAACTTAATGGTGTTAGCACAGTGCAGCCTCACTTAATGGGTTTGTGCAGTGCCCAGTGGTATTAACTGAATGCATCTGGTTTTTATTTTTGGCTGTCTGGGTCATGTCTGAATTATGTGCAAATGCACTAAACATCATGCAAATGTAGAAAAAAAAAGAGAGGACAATGAAAAACATTAAAATATATGACAGTAATAAAAGCAGTATGACATATCTATGGCAGGGTCCCTTGTATGATTTTTACTTATTTAAATGTGTTTGGAAGCTTGCCAAATTTCAAACAAAGGGAAGCTATTGCAGTCATATCTCTCAGCTGTACAGATTTTTGCAAAATATTCAGATTTGTGCTTCATTGGTCTGTTTCTCATAAAATTGTTTTTTTTTTTTTTTTTTTTTTTTTTTTTTGGCAAACCACTGGCAAATCATTGGGGATTGAATTCAAAAGATATTGAAAGACATTGAAGATTCAGATTTCATACCCTTCAGGATATTCATGTTACTGCAAAACCTGTTATTCTATCAGCATTTTAAGTTTGTAAGGGCAGTATTTAAGCATTGCCCCTATTTTTCCCTTTGTCACCACAGCATTTATAGCTTTGTCCAGATTTCTTGCTGTAAGAGGTTGGGAGGTCTGCATGACTTACGTTTTGTACTGTTCCATGTGGGGCATAGCAGCAGAGCTGCATTCTGCAAACCTCATTGTTCTATCACTTTTCTAAGTCTGTAAGAGCAATATTTGAAAAGTGAACCTATTTCTCACCCTTTGCCCTCTCATTATTTATGGCTTTGTCCAGATGTCTTGCCCTTAGAGGATGGAAGGAATGGTCTACATGATATGATGTGTATTGTTCATATGGGGATGGGGCAGACTGTCTATGCGCTCCTTTACACAAGCCACGAAACCTCACTTAGGCATGCCATGCCTCATTAATATGCATTGCATGCTGCCATACACTGACCACCATCGTGAACATGGAGTTTAATGAATCCTGCCTTTATTTTTGCTTTTGTACATCATATATGACAGCAGTAGATGAAGTTCTTTAGTATCCACTGGGTGCTATTCTTTGTTTCACCTTCCATACTAAATTGTTTTGGTTCTGCTGTTGACTAATGTGCTCAATTGAGCCTTTAATGTTACATTGTTGCAATAACTTGAGAACATTTGCTCCTAATTACCCAAACCTGCAGTCTGAACAGAAGTGTGTTTGTAGTGCTCTCTTGGTATTACTCTTCCTGCACCTGCAGTGTTTTTCTCTCGCTTATTGCTATCGGTTTAGTCTTGTTTGCTGCTTAAACTATTTGCAGGCTTGTTATTTGTTTAGTTACTGCTGCCATTGCTGCTGCATTGATTACTGTTAACCTCTTCCTCTTACATTCTTGTCTTATTTGCTTAAAATCCTCGTAGACTTCTAACTTACTACTGTCTGGTTATCAAGACCGCTAACACTTATGATCTTTTACCTACTGAATTCTAGTAAATACTGACTGTTGGCTATTGTACAAGAAATGATGAACAGTATTCAGAAATGTACATGCTGACTGAATAGCCCAGTAAGCATGTCCATTGTAAATCAAGCATATGCCAACAGAAAGATGACTGCTGCTAGAATATTGTTGAGTGGCAGGACCTTCTATTGGGATGCAATCAATAATGACATCTTTAACATATTTTATAAGTAATAAAGCAAAATATGGGAAAATTAGGTATCTTTTGGAAAACTCTATATATGTTTAGTGGTAGTACCTCATAAAATGTTTGATTTTCTGGTAAATCACTGAGGATTTCTGGCAGTCAGAAATAGCAGACATTAGAGTTTTATATTTCATCTTGTTTAAACAATGAATGCAAAAACATGTTGTTCTATTAACTTTTTAACTGACTGACAGTAATATTTAAACATTATTCCTGATGCTGCTTTTTTCCACCCCCCCCCCCCGTTATTCTTGGATTTGCCCAGAATTCTTGAGGCAAGGAGCTGAGAAATCAGCATTCAGTAGGGATGCTCTCTTCTATCTCTTTTACTGCACTGATGTACTGTGCAAGTATGCAGACAAATTTGCCATACACCCAAATGTGCCATACACCTTTGCAATACATCAGTATGAAGCTGAGAAAACAGAAGAACACTAAAGTGTCATACAGTGACATTATTTAGGAAAGGTAGCAATTGTTTCCTTAAACAATGTCATTATGTAATAACAATAATCTGTTCCGGGGTACAGTTATCACAGCTTTTACCTATGGTTGACTTTATTTAGTCATGTGGGCTTCATTCCCATGATCAAACCATGCCAACATGGGTAAATACATTAACGCCCTCACTCAGCCATGCATTATCAGTAAATTGACTAATCTTGCTATATCAGTACATATTGTTTATTTTCTAATCATTTAACTATATAGTGGTGCACTTTGACTTTTAAGTTCTAGATTTACCTGGACAAAATAGATGGCCAATAATCTTGCATCACTTTGATAGGCACCATCACAGCACTTGGCATTCTTCAGCGATGTATCAACTGCAAATGCTCACAGACAATGAAATACAACTTGGTAATCATGATACAATCTGGGAGAGTTATAAGTATTTACATAACATGGTGGCCAACCTCTCTCCAAATAAATGTTTTGTGAGCAGCACATACTACACCTGCATGGCTGCACAAACATGCCAAACCAACGTATGCTTAGGATGCCAAAAAGTTCCTTTCCAAACCTCCTAATACCAGGAATCCTGAACCTCAAGATAGATCTACAGACACAACACCACCACCACCATTCTCACACCTAGTAGAAGGTTATCAGTCCGCTGATTGTAAAAACTCCACTTCCAGTAAAACCACAAGTACAAATAGAAATTTTCTAGAAATCACTGATGCCAATGTCTGGCACACTGACTCCATGTTAATGAGCCTGGACAAGGTAGTTGTTTGTCCAGAACCAGGATGTGTGATATTACAGTGGATGTTCAGTTCCTCTCACCAGATGAATATGACTTTGTGGTAAGCCATGTGTGCATGAATAACATGATGCTCTCAACCCTGATGGACATGGAGAAACACATGTTGGTTTTCACTACATGTGTCAAATGCATGTAAGACACTCATCCTGAGTCGAAATGTACTCTCACCAAGAATGATGCCTTCATATAGAGAAAAAATCATAGGCTCAAACAATTGGCTAAGTCACTGGTAAGATTATATGGGGATCCTGTATGTGTCAGCATGGGATGAAATGGCTAATAGTTCAACATTCATTACTGGAGGTGGCTATCACCTCTCATTCTATGGCTTCTGTATACTGGCTAAAGGATATGCTGCACCATGTGCCTTTAAGCCAGAGCCCAGGTAATTGACATTCCACCCTAGCTGACAAAAAAAACAATAACCAATGCAAATTCAAATTAAAATACAAATTACATAAAGGATACTCTATTCAATTCCAGAAGCCTTAATAATAAATTGCATGACCTCCAGGATCTCCTGCACCTTGTATACAATTGTTGTTTCTTTAGTAATGGACATATGATTTAAGAGTAAAGCTAACACTCCTTCTATTCAGGGATTCTGCACTTATAATACATTCAGACCTGAAACTGTGTGGTATGGTCATATTTGTCAATAACAACATCACATCTAGACAGATGCCCAGAGATTCAGAACTGAACACCCTGAGTAGCTGCTTACACTGAATAAAACAACCTACCAACCTTCTACCTGCTTTAGAACATCTTCTATGTCTCCAGATGTCCACAACAGATTCCTAAAAAGTACTGAAGGAACTGCTATTACTAAAAATACCCTTATAATGGGTGATTTAACTACCACTCAATTAAATGGAATATGTACATCAGAAGCTGGGTCTGCCCAGAGATTTTTACACCTAATAAACAAAAATTCAATGGTATAAGTATTTGGTGTGCCAAACAGAGATCAAAATATTCTGCACCTAGTTTAAACTAGCATAGCCTCTTGTACCACCCCACCAACTGTTCTACCCTTGTTTAAGTCTGACTACAAATGTGTAACCTTTGCTGTCAAAATCATTAAAACACTGGAAGCCAAAATTCTGAATTCAAGAACACTAACTGGGATGACATTATTAAACTTTATGACAGATTACTAAATTTCAGTTGCATTAATTATATACCCATATAAATAAGTATCTAGACCTCACAGTCCCTCCTAAAATAAAATATAATGGGAAGTTTAAGAATAAATTGCCCTACTAGTTCACCAGTATAAGCAAACTCTGTAACAAAATAAAAACATTATTCTTAAATCAAGCAGTAGGTCTAAAACTCTTCTTGTCAAAGGTCCTGTCAAAACTATCACCAGGAAGCTAAAATCTAGTATGCCAACTAGCAAGGCAAATCAACAAACTTAAATTAGCCTTTGAAGCAAAGGATATTCATAAATCTTTCTTTAGTGAAATTAGTAAACAAAGAAATAATACTTAGCAGTATTTGGAACTAATCCATAATGGCACCAGCCACTCTGACCCAGCTGACATAGTAAATATACCAGCAGAGAAACTTAGTGGAAACTTTACCCAAGATACAGCTATTTACTTCTCCACTCATTCTTGTATCTCCTACACCTCCTAACATAACAAAGGAGCATGTGTTGGAGTCACTTTCTAAGACTAAAAACACAACTTCCATGCGAACTAATAACTTACTAGAATTCCTTATAACAATGCTAAACATATGCGCGTGTTGAATCTCTCCTTAAATAGTTTCATATAAGCTTAACTGCAAGGTATGTCCCCAGTGTATGGTGAATTTTGGTTGTGATGCAGTCACATGTGTGGCCCTAACAATAACTCCGAGAACTATAGACTCATTGGTATGACTAGACTGGTTTGCAAAACCATCAAGTGCATCACAACTGATGACATTAAATACAATATCAAAAAGCTTATTAGACTATATTCACACCAGTTTGGCTTTGTCAGTGGAATATCCTGCTTTCATAACTTCATCAACATCTTCCAAATGTCATTCAGGCTATAGACAGAGATCATCCTCGTTAGGGATAGGCCCAAGGCATTTGGAACTACTCTTCACATTGGCATCATTAATAAACTAAGTGTCTTAAATATTGATACTTACATGATGACTTATATCGCAAACTGGCTAAAAGACAGAACTTATACTAGGAGAGTAGTATATGTCTACCCTGTAAATATGAGAGTGACTTCTGGATCCCCCAAGTTTCAGTACTGGGACCACAAATTTTTGTATCTACTTCTCTGATCTTCAGACTGGAAATCAGGACCACTGGCTAACTAACTTTGCAGATGACTGCAAACTGGGTGCTATTGTCAAATATCCCAGTCACACCATTTCACTACAGTAGAAATGTACCCTTGTAAACAACTGGTGTAGTGAATACTGTCTAAAATTAAATGCAAATAAGTGTAGCACTGTCTCATTTGGGAAGCAACGTTTTCTGTCAAAATACAGCATATTAATAATCTGGAGGTTAGGAATATGGGAACCTGGATAATTAATTTCCTCACTTGACCATTATGTAGATAAAGTAAAGAAAAATAATTTTAGCAAGTGCAATTAACATCTAAATGTATAACATCCAGGTCAAAAGAGATTATAATCTCTTCTACTCTGACCTAATGTTGTGCATTACAAAGTACCATGCCATTTTTGGGATGGACCTATCTACACAGATTAGACTATTGTAAAGGATACAGAAGACTGCTGGTTCAAAGACTCAGAGCTACCAGGAAAGGCCTGAAGCACTGCCACTTTCATCTGTGTCATATAGGCCATTATGGGGAGATCATTGTCTTGCAATCCGTGCTATTAGGGACCTCATCATCCTTGGTCTCCTGCATATCAGCAAATCAGATAGCTCTTCTAATATCAAAACAAGAAACCCAAATCTCCACCAACAGGTAAATAAAACTCAGTAGAGGGGCAAAGCTATTACCCAATATCACTATTTATTTATTTTATTTTATTTTATTTTACATTTGTTAACCGGGCTAGTCTAACTGGATATATTTCCATTTTCAGTAGAGGCCCGGGGAGAAAAGCTCCACATAGAGATAAACACAGTTACATAATATGCAAAAAATGAGTGTGGTAAAAAGGAGAAGGAGGTGGGAATATACAAAATATACAGGAAGACATCACAGGATTTAATATTAACATAACATAATATTAACATAACATAATAGGATTCATCATTCTCACACAAAAAATAAAAATTAAACTTATTTCACATTATTTTATAGGAAGGATATATAAGGAGAGTATGAGAGAAAGAGAAATATACAGAATAAAAAGAGAGAGTAGATCAGTAAAACATATACTTTCAGTAAAAAGAAATGCACCTAAAGGAGGAGAAGGAATATTAGAGAGCTAACACTTATAAAGTGATGATAGTTAAGCTAGTAGAAGAAAAGAAGGAAGAAGGAGAGGGAGAGGGAGGAGTAGAGGGGATTATAGGGAGATCTAGTCGGGGTTACAACAGGGACATAACCATTGATTTTTAAGGTGAGTTCTGAGTTTTTGTTTGAACAGAATAGGAGTTGGAATAGAAGTAAGTTTAGTAGGAAGTTGATTCCAGTGTTTACCAAGGGCGTTAGAGAAAAGGGAGTCACCAGCAAGGTTGTTGGATTTAGTTAAAGTTACTAGTAGTTTACTGGAGGAACGAAGTGAGTTCAGGTTAGAGTAGGGGGTCAGAAGTTTGGAAAGTGCAGGAGTGTTATTAGGTTGATAGAGAGCTCTTTGGACAAAGGAAAGTCGGGAAAGAAGCAACATATTTTCTAATTCTAGCCAGTGAAGTTGCTGAAGGTTCAGGCAGTGGTGAGTTCTAAATTGATTGCCAGTTACAAATCTAGCAATACTATTATATGTGTTAGCCAATTTTGAGAGATTGTTTTTCTTCAGATTAGTGTAAATTGGTGAGGCATAGAGAAGAGTTGAAATAAGGTGAGAGTGGGCAAGAGTAGCTTTAGCTGCCGGGGTTAAGAATGTTCTAATTCTATAGAGGGAGCCCAGTTTTCTGTTACAGTTTTAATGGTATTATTGATGTGACAATCATAGGTAAGGTTGTTGTCAATCATGACTCCTAGCAGTTTGGTAGTGGAGTCAGCTGATATGAGGGTGCCATCAATAGATGAGATGGGGAAATCTAAAGTGGGGGACCTAGTAGTAGGTTTAAAGAGGAGGAGTTTTGTTTTTTTAGCATTTAAGAGTAGGCAGCGTTTTAAGAACCATGCTTCTACTGTGTGGAATACATTTTGAGTAATGGTTTGTAGCTCTGGAATGTTTTTAGCTGAGCAAATAAGAGTGGAGTCATCAGCATATTGTATGCATGTAGCTTGTGGAATAGCTGCTTGTAGGTCATTTATAAAAAGGGAGAAAAGGAGAGGCCCAAGAATAGAGCCTTGTGGGACACCGAGAGAAATTGGAAGGAGAGAGGAGAGTTTGTTTTCCCAGAGGACTGCCTGTTTCCTGTTAGTGAGATAGGAAGTAAACCAAAGGATAGCATTGGGTTCTAAAGCAAGAGATTCAAGGATTTTTATGAGAAGGGGGTGGTTAACCATGTCAAAGGCTTTGGACAGGTCAATAAAGAGTGCAGAAGAAAGAATGTTATTATTGCGGTTTGTGTTTATGAAGTCAGTAAAGGAAAGAAGAGCAGTGGTAGTACTGTGAAAAGGCCTGAAGCCATGTTGACAGGGAGTTAGAATGTTATTTTTAGTTAAGTAGTTCATTAGTTGGTAGTGAACACATTTTTCCATGATTTTTGCTAGGGGAGATAAGAGTGCTATAGGCCTGTAATTAGAGTATTCATTGGAGTTACCTCCTTTATGTAGGGGTATAATGTGTGAGATCTTCCAGATGTCAGGTATGGTACCTTCATTAATGGTTCTATTGATAAGGATGGATATGGGATAGGCTATAACCTTAGCTGCTTTTTGGAGGTATTCAGATGGAAGTTGATCAGCTGATGGGGTACAAGGTTTAAGTTTTTGGATGCATTTTGGATGAAGGTGGTAGAGATAGGTTGTAGAGTGAAGGTAGGTTGAATAGAAGCTGCTTGAGCAGGGATGCTAGAATTGTCAAAGGAAAGGTGAGAGGCCAGAGAATTGATAGTATTAGTGAAGAAGGAGTTGAAAGCATTGGCAGTTTCATGGGAAGAATTTTTTCGGATCCAGAGGGAGGGGGTGGTAGTTTGTCCGGGGTGAAGAAGTCTATTCAAGGTTGCCCAGAATCTTTGGGGATTGTTATGATTAACTTGTTGGAGGTTACTATAGTATTTTTTTTTGTCCGAGATAATAGCTTTTTTAGTACTATTTCTTAAGTGTCTGAAGGTCTGTTGATCAGAGGGAAATTTACTAGTTCTCCATTTTATCCAGGATTTGTTTCTGAGTAACATTTTTTGCCTTGTTTCCTTAGATAGCCAGGGGGCGGGTTTAGTTTTGACTCTGATAGTTCTTTTTGGTGCATGATTATCTAGGATGGCTAGGAATGTGGTGTTAAAATATTGAACTGCTTCTTCTAAAGGAAGAATTTGTAGAGGTATCCAGTTACAGGCATTTAGTTCATTGTTAAATAGGATGGGGTTAAACTTTTTAGTACTACGAGAGGTTCGGATGGTAGGGGCATTAGTAGCAATATTCTTCTTTCTTATGATATAGGTTAAGTTGTGGTCGCTAATGTCATCTGGCAAAGTGCCGGTTTGGTAATGTAGCTGTGGTTTATTAACAAGAATCCAATCTAGTATACTTTCTTTGTTGTTAGGTTTATTAATTCTGGTGGAGGTATTTATAGTCTGAGTAAAGCCATGGAGATTAATATGAGAGACTGGGTTATTAGTATTAACTGATGACCAGTCAAGGTTGAAGTCTCCAAGTATTACAGTTTCTTGTGGGAAGGTGGATGATGCCCAGCTAAGGAGATTTTCTATAACTATGGAGTTATTTCCAGGAGGTAGATAAGTACCGATAATATATATGGCTTTATTAGGGTTCAGTTGTAGCTTTGATATAAGGAGTTCAGTTTTGGTGTTATCTGGGGGAGCATAGGGTACTAAGGATAAATTAAGATCAGTCTTAAATATGAGTGCAACTCCCCCTCCTTTGCGAGTAATGCGGTCTTGTCTTATAATGTTATAGCCTGGTGGAATGATTTCTGTATCCCTGGTGAGGGGTTTTAACCAGGTTTCTGTTAAACATAGGATGTCGAAAGAGTAATATTCAAGAAGAGAGTGGAGATGGGTGACTTTGTTGTTAACACTTCTGATATTAAGGTGTCCTATGAGTAAGGAATGAGCATTACAGGTTGGTAAATGAAGGGAAGAATTTGAGATAATAGGTGTATCTTCAGAGGAAATAGTAGAGGGTCCTGGGTTAGGATGTATATCGCCATCTACCAGGGTAGAGGGGTTGTAGTTTAAGTGTAGCTTACAGGTAATCATCATTAAATATTTTAGTTTTCTTAGCATGAGATTATTAGATTTAATATGGGATAGTCTGTGATATTTGGCTAAGAGGTAGGAAGAGTTAGAAGTAATGTTTGAATGTGTGCACTTCGGGGTTGTTAAATTAGAGGCAGTTTGTTTGGAAGAGGTATTAAGGTCATAATTATAATTTATTTCATAAGAGGTAAGGAGATAGGGTAGTGTGAGTGCTAGGGAAAAAATGAACAGGGGTAATAGCTTGGCTGGTTTCTGTTTTATTATAGGGGCCAAGGATGGTGTTTTGTTAGTGGAGAAAAGGAACTGTCAGAGAAAAGGTTGGGTTAAGATTAAAGTGTAAGTTTGAGGGAGTTGATGGGAGGAGACACAGTATTAGCTTAGGAGTAGGAGGGCGGGGGGGATGAAAAGGAAATGGAATGGTAGTAATTAATGGGAGGAGATGTACAATTAAGGTTGGTGTTATGGATAGGTGGGATTACTAAGGGGGAGTGGTAAGTGAGGTATAAGGGTGAGGGTGTGTGGGGTGGGTGGGATAAGGGGGTAGGGAGGGGAGCGAAGCGGGGCAGAAACAAACAGTTTCAGGTGAAAGCAATTAGAGAAGAGCAGATCGTACAGGTGAGTTAATCAAGGGATAAGTGAAGGTTAGAAGGCAAAAGTTAGGAGTGAGTAGATGCTAGAGGTAGCAGGGAAAGTAGATAAAGGTGGAAGGGTATAGAGGGACTAACAGAGGGTAAGATAAAGAGGCTTTTCTGGGGAGGAATTACTTCCAGAGGGGAATATCTATAAGAGCAGGGCGCCACCTAGAGGCAGCAGCAGGTACTGGAACCGTGGCTGCTTAAAGGGCTTACTGCATACAGTAAGAGGCAAGGATGCTGGTGATACTAATGGAGACCTTTGGTCAGTTGGTTGGAAGAAGCAATGTAAGGCTGCTGGCTGACCTGGCTTCGGGTTGTACAGTTAAAGGCTAACAACAGTTATTTACAAGTTACAGGAATTGTAGGACATACTTTCTTCTAACTTTCCAGGAGAGAGCTCCCAAAAGAGGGTTGGCGTCGGTCCTTACAGTGGTATAGGAGGCAGCAGTCTTAGTTAGGTTATAAGATCCCGGACCTAGTAGTGGTCAGGAGGTGAATATAGCTGGGAAAAAGATCTTTTACACTATCATCTTAGGAACTGATTTCTCTTACAACATAAACAATGTGACACCCTAGAATTCTTATGATCTAGCCTGGATGATTGGATGGCTTCCAACAACTTAGCCCTTGGACAGATCTTCTTTTACCTTCTTCAGAAGAGGAAACAGCATAGTGTGGCTATGGCAAGATGAACATAGTTTTTGACTCAAGTGCCTTGTAACTCATAAGAGCCTAGGAACTTTAAAAGCAATGATATCAGTAACAGCTTACAAATTGTAAACTACAGTTAATTTCTCAATATATATTGGCAGTGTCAGTGTCACACTCACCTTTGGTGCATAAGGTTGTGGGTTCTATCCCCACACCAAGTAGATCAATTGCTAATAATACAGTGTACCACAAGGGGCAGTTGCTGAACTCCTGAGTGTGCCATCCTTCAGATGAGAAGTTAAACCGAAGCTCCATCTGCTTGAGTTGTTTGTAACTCAAGTGGATTTAAAAGAATCCACAGCACCTATTGGAAAAAGTTGAGGTGCTTTATTTATATTCTGAATAACTCTCATTTACAAAATATTCACAAATATTTATCTGTCTATATGCATATACAAATCTTTTTACACAGTAATTCAAAATTTTCATCCCTTTTATACCCACACTCCTTTTTCCATAACCACCATCTGATTTTACTTAATATTGTTGCTAAAATCCATGTATCATTAAACATAATTTCATTTATTCATTCATTCCATATAACCTATATAACATAAAATAACTTTTTAGCTATCCTTTTAACATATTCTTTACTTTTATTCTTATAATCATATGCAGGATTATTTTATCCAGTTCTTTTACATCTTCAAAAAATCTTTACATAGTTTCCCCATTTTTTTTTACTCTTTTAGATATCAAAAACATGTTCCATAGTTTTGTCTTCTTGACAACGTGAACTTATTCTATTACTTTTCTTCTTATATGGCATATTTTATTTTACTAGCAATTTATCTATTAACAGGCTCTAAAAAAATCTTAATATTCTACTGTCTGATTATACAATTTCCTTCTTATTTTTATAGCATTTTTTTTAATCTGTTAAAGTTTTCCCATGGTTTTACATAGTAATGTTTTATCATTAAATTCATATACCAAACTTTTCTTTTTTCTATACCATTAATTTTTATTTTCCACAAAAATACTTTTTCTTGAAAAATTGTATTTCCTCATTTATACACTCTATTTGACTTTTACTCTTTTTTACCATACCCCAAAATTTATCATATATATATTTATATAATTTTGCTATCAATGTCTTATCTTTTTCAATTATCTACTTTAATACCTTTTATAAATTTAATGAAGCAGCATATAAGCATCTATATTACAAGATTGAATGCTTAGGTGATCAAACACCTACATATCGAACTTGTAATATCGAACCTAAAAACATCGAACAGTGCAGGAAAACACATCAGTTGGCCATGGAAAAAAATAACTTTACACCCAAACTAAGAGGGGGGCTTTGCCCACCACACCCCCAATGTGGGGGGCTGTGCCCCCCACACCCTCCTAACTAAATATACCAACTTTGAGATCACTCTACGGTAGGCAAAACAGGAAAATCTGGTGAACGGCTAAGAAAAATCATTCCCTGCATTAAATCAGCCATTCGCTGTTTTTTGCTTTCGATATTACAAGTTCGATGTTTAGGTGTTCGATCACCTAAGCATTTGATCTTGTAATACATACTTGCATATCCCACTAGGTTAATTAACACTAAACCTCCTTCTTCGTTATTTACATATAAAACTCCTATTTTTTTTTACTGGGTTTAATCCAGAATTCCATATAAATGAAAAAAGTTATATGCAATAATTAATTTTCAAATACTGTAGGCAACATAAATACACTTGCCAAGTATGCTATTTTCCCATTAATACTGAATTTATCAAATAAGTCTTTTTTTTCTAAATGATAATTCATATGTTCTCCAGAAAAGATAGGGTTGTTTTACTTATACAATTGATTTTTTTCCCACTGAATGCTATTTATATCTTTATTGCCAAATTTTATACCTAACATAGAAATTTCATTAATTTTAAAATATGCACCCAGATCTTTACCACATCACCTAAACCTTTACTTTTTTCTTTATTTAGAGCCACCCCTACCATCCCCAGACATTCATTTGTGCAAGTTATTACATCTTTTATTAAAATTTAGTTTTTTTGTAATTATTATAATGTTATCTGCATATGTTAACATAACTGGAATTCTTAATCCTTCAGGTGTTATATACCCTACCTCCTTCAGTTTTTATTTTACTTCAAATGCTAAAAAATTCATAACTAATACAAATAGTATCCATCTTAATGGACATCCCTGTCTTGCACCATTCTTTGTATGTACCTCTTGGCTTTACCAGCCATTTACAATTATTTTATTACTATATGCTGACATATATAATGTCCTAACTTTCTCACTTATTTTATACTTTTTCATTATTACCCATAACATTTCATGTCCACTTGTGTCAAATGCCTTATTAAGGTCTCCTATCATGATTTTTGTTTCTTCTTTTCTGTCATAATATCATCCGCAATTTCTCTGTCATTAATAATTCTTGACAACACTTCCCCTTTATACTGTATATGCTATCTTCAATAATATTTTCAATTTTACTTTCAAATCACTTTTTTATTATTTTCATAAAGATCTTATAATTGCTACTGTTTAATACTATTGGTCTCCAATTTTAGTTGTCTTCTATCTTCCTTGTTCCATATTAATTTAAGTATTGCACTACATAATTCTTTAGACATAAAACCTTTATTTAGCCATTTATTCAAAATCTTTAAAAATATATATTTTTTTCCAATTTCTTAAAGTTGTTTAAATTTTATACCCTATTCCATCTAGCCCTGCAGCCAAATCTATATTTACTTGTCTTAATACTATATCTGGCCCATTTAAAGAAATCTCTTTTTCCAACTTTGATTCTCTTTTTTCTTTAGTTGTTTTACATATCATGTTTTTCACTAACCTCTTTTTCTCTTCAGCCATTTCTTCTACATATTTTATTACATTATTCATAATCTTCCTGAGTTATTTCTATTTCTCCTTATACATTTTTTATTTCTCTCATTACATTACCATCTTCCTTTACTAATCTCCTTAAGTCAGTTGATACTTCTCTTTTTCCTTGTAAAAATATATTTTCTTATATAACAGTTATTGTATTTTTTCTTGATTTCTTTCATATAATCAGTTTTCTTTGTCAAAGTACTTTCGATCGTTATGTTCTAAATCTTCAAATACATAGTTACATGTTCTTTTATATTTTTCTTTCTCTACTTTTCTCATATCGTATTGCCACTGTAAAAATATATATATAGTTTCCCTTAAATATCATTCACCATTCAGGCCAAGCTTTATAAAACTTTCTAATAGTAATATGATATATCTATAACTGTATTGCTTATCTCTTTCCTTCTTCATTCCATGGCTTTTCATTTAGACTTTGTATTCCTTTGCCTATTTTATACATTCCTTGTTTTCCTTTATCTCTAGTCATATTGCAAGATGATCATAAAAATCTGGTTTCAACTACCTCTCCTTCTCCTATATCTAAACCTTCTGATTATATAAAATAATCTATTTAAGTTCTATAGATAACCCTAGTGTAACGCCATGATTTTTGGCCCACTGTTTTAATGTATCAGATCTTATAACTTCTATCATTTTTATATCATTTCATTTTTTTTACTCTTGCATTTTAAATTACAGTTAATGTCTCCTGTTATTATAATATTCATATTTATCAATGCATAGTCTAAAATCTTTTGAAATAAGCATTTCCTTTCTTTACACTTAGTACAAGCACATAATGCTATAGTTCTATATACTTGTTTTTTCCATTGTTAAATCTGGAAAGGTTAATCTTCCCATTTTAGATAAAGTTACATCTACTACCTATACTATATTTTTATAGAACACATACTATATTTCTATAGAACACAGCAATTCCAGAATATCTCTCATTTCCAAATTTCAGATTATCTTTCATCCTCAAAATTTCTCTGTTTTTAATCTTTCTTTTTCCATTTATTAAAAATCTTGTGTCTTCTAATATAATTCTATTTACATCGCATATACCACTCCAAAATTCATATTCTTTTTATTATATTCTTAATACTATTCACATTTACAGAGAAGCTCTCCCAGTAATCCACTCTAAGCCCAGGCAAATGGGTTCATATTAAAAACATGGATGTTTACTTACCTGAACACCTAAACACCGACACGTCTCCATTGAACCGTGAAAACATCAATAGTACTGAAGCGTGAAATCTGAAATGTCGAATCGTCATGGTTGGCCCTTCTGCGGTATAGCTCCATAAGGTAAGTGTACAATAGTTATGGACCTTAGGGTTACGGTGAGGGTTAAGGTAAGTGCATAGATAATGTATGTTAGATTTAGTGTAGGGTTAGAAGTAGAGTTTTATTAAGTGTATGTGCGTGGATTGTTTAGTTTGTTTGGGTGTAGCTTTTTAAGGTAAGTGTGCGATAGTTATGGACCTTAGGGTTAGGGTCTGGGTTAAGTTAAGTGCATACATGGTGGTATATGCAAGATTTAGTGTAGGGTTAGAAGTAGGGTTTAGTTTAGGGTTAGAAGTAGGGTTTTGGTTAGTGTATATATGTGGTTTATTAAGTTTGTTTGTGTAGGTAGTATGTAGCAGGTGGTGGGATGGGACAAGTATGACATTTTGAGTTTTTGAATTTCGTGGTTTAGGGCGTTAGGTGCATTTGTGGTTTGCGGAATACGTGTCGGCATTTAGGTGTTTGGGTAAGTAAACGTTCATGTTTTTAATATGAACTCCAGACAACCTCCCTCCCACATGTGAGAATCAAACACTGCACCTTATATCTGTGAGTTAAACTTCCCATCCATTACATGAAGCCTCAAACATTATCTGTATATATTGTTTTTCATCTATTTCTTTTCTTTTCTCTTTTGTACTTTTCACTTTAAATTTGCTTTTTCTGTCTTTTACTTTTTTATGAATATAATTCTTTTTCCACCTTTTGCCACCTACCAAACCAAAGCCAGTGTAAAATGTTATTTAAATACAAGGTACCAGAAAGCAATAGCATACTTCTAAAAGATAGCAAGTGCACGAACATATGAATGAAATCCAATGTCATTTAATTTAGATTAAAAAAAGAAAACAGCAACAGTGATATAAATCAGTTAAGCACTTTTGTCTCATACATTAGTTCCTGAGACTTCTTCAGTACCAAAAATAAACATACAAGACCTGGCATATGTACAAAAATGCTTAATTAGAGGCTGGAAGTCAAACTTGAGGGATAATAAGCCTGTACCTGAATTTAAAGAGATATTACTCAAATAAATAAAAAAATATATAATTAATTAATTAAGTACAAAGAAGGAACAGATCCCAAATGTGCTTATCAATAAAGAAAATTATTGTTGCATAAATTCACCAATACATTGCACAACTAACCAATAAAATTAAAACTTTAATAAAAAATTTTAATAAAAAGTTTAATTCTTTTAAAAATTCATAAATATGATATAAAGCTAAATATGTAATCAATGCTGCCTTTATAATTTGACAGCCCTCAGTTTGAATACTGGTTATATAGAGGTGCTTTCATTAAAACCAGAAGGTGTACCATCATTCAGTTTTAGCTGCCGTATAAGTTCCCTTTACTCCAACTAATTCTCCCATCTGCCTACTCTTGGGTTAATGATAATTTTATCTATAATACCAAATACAAATGAACTAAATCCTGTGTACACAATGGAGTGTTTGTATAAAGCACTAAATTTATTTTTAGTCAATATACCATAATCATGCTCATAAAGCCTTTTTTAAGGCTCATTCAATCTTCCTTATGTAAAACGAGGCACAGGTGTTAAATTTTGCAAGGTGTGCTACCCTGGTTGTCAAACAATTCCCCTTCAAAAATTTTACATTGACATCATTAATACCCACATGGTCAACCTGTATAATATGTGGACATTATCTACATTGATTACATTTCACAGTACTATACTTTGTATTTCCAGCATCCACGTTTCCTCCTTGTCCGACAAATTTTTTAAGATTCCTTGAAATCTTACTCACAAAATTAGGCTGTCTGCCAACCACTGAAAATATTATTTTGCTAATTCTAAGTATATTCTATTTTTTTTTATATATAATGGACTGAACCTCCTTATATTCATTGTTAAATTCAGTCACCATAGTTGCACCAAATGTGGAAATCTCATCTTTCTTTGTTTTTGGAATGCCCCAAAAACTGACTCCAATTAGTAGCTTATATGTATTTTTTCTTAATTCCAATATTTCTGCAACCACCTTCTCTACCATATGTTTGGGATAGCCCCCATCATAAAACATATCAGAAATCATCCTGGCCAGCCGGATTGCCTACCCCTTGGCCAGGCTTCTTTTTGTGTGTAAAGTTGTGAGAGCTGTAAAAATGTAAATATGTATTACTAAATGTGGGTATCATGCAAATATTCAACTTAAACCCATTATCAGTCTTAAATAAGTTAGTGTCAAAATAATTAACCCTATCTTTGTGGTAAGAGAATGGGAATCTTAAAAAATCTGTAGTTGTGTGCAAGTAATTACTGAAATCTTTGACACATTTTTCTGGCCCATACCATGATACAAAAATATCATCTAGATAATGCAAGTATAATCTACAGAATGTTTTAAAATCCACATTGACACAAATACATGAATTCCCAAGCATAAATGACTAAATTAGCATATGTTGGGGTACATGTTGCTCCCATTGCAGCCCCTGAAATTTGCTTGAAGAATTCCCCCACGGAATATATAAAATTATTCTCTAAGAAGATTGTCTTGCATTTTTCTACTAATTTTATCTCATCTGCATGCAAAAATCTTAATGTCAATAATCATTTGTGGAAGTATTCCACTCCTTTCTTAATAGGTATGCAAATGAAATGACTGACAATGTCAGTAGTTAAAAAACATACATCTGTTCCTCATAAATCATCCTTTATCCTTCTCAAGAAATCCCAAGAGCCTTTTAATAGATGATTTCTAACTGAAAATAGAGGTTTCAAAAGTCTATCTATCATGACATCTGTGAGATAAGTCGTATACCCTTGTGCTGTTACAATGGGTCTAAGGAGAGGATCAAAAATATTCTTATATACTTTAGGCATGCCAAAAATGATGGGTATTGTAGGGTTAGACTTCTTTAAAAATTCATATAAATCAGGGGAAATTCTCTCTAATTTTAAACGCTTTTAATTCATAAACTAATCTTCTATATGCTATATTAATTTGGTTTCTAGATACTGCTCTGTATGTATTATCATTTTGAAGTAGGTTCATCATAATTTCTGAATAATTTATTGTGTTAAAATACTAAGATGCCCCCTCCCTTGTCAGGTTACCTTAACCTTACACCTTTGTCTTGTATTATGCCAAACATTACTTGTCTCTCATTATTAGTTAATTATAATATAAAAAAATTTTGATCTTGTAAGTTTGTTTACATCTTCTAGGCAAACTTCCTCAAATATCTTAATAATCATGTGTAAACTATGATTATGCATGGTCTTATTTCTACATCTTTGTAAACCCGTGGTGCTTAGTTCTTTATCCCTGTTATTCCCATTAAATAGAACTTTCAAATTCAATTTTCTAGTAAATGATTTCAAATAAGTTGAAGTATCTGCAATGCTGAAATGTTCATATCTTTCTGCTATAAAAAATGCTTTGATCTTGCTGAATTTTCATTTTCATCAGTGCAGACCCAAATGTCTCACAAGAACATCGAAGCAGATGGAACTGCAACTGCCACAAAACATGGATTGGAGTTATCATTTGCAATGTCTTCCACAGAAGTAGAAACTTGTGTAAACAGTTTTAAAGGCTGAGTTAGATTAACAGATAAGTGTTTTTCATCGGCCATATACAGTACCATACTAGTTGGTTATTTTGTTTGTTCTTCTTGTCTCATCTGTCCTGAAACCACTTAATGGGAACAACGGGGTTGCAGAAATTACTAATGGAGTTTGCTTTGACTAGGAAGTGTCCCAGGGTAGCCAGAAGGGTTCTCATGAAACCTGGTAAAGCTAGGTGTTTAGGTGTACCATATTTGGATAAGTCTGCCAGGGCTTCTTTGAGGTTTGTAAATATTACATTCAAAGTCTAGGCCATGAACTTTATTGTTTGGGGATGAGTTGCTTATCATGAAAGTAGAATTTGAGTAGACACCCAGTTCATTGGCTAACAGAGTTTGGGATCCAAAGGGAGTTAGAAATTTGGTGGTTAAAACAGAAGCTTAATAACAAAGCTCAAACAAGGAAACATGTATTGAAAAGACTTTGGTTCAACCCTATATTTTTGTTTAACAACAAGCCAGTGGTTTTGAATAACAGAAGCAAGGTTGATATCATTTCATCATGGGATGTCTGGGGCAACGACTTTTCCTTCCTGAATGAAAGTATTTTTTTTGTCCTTTTTGGTGGCAATATCTTTAACTCTGCTCCATGATGATGCAGTACTTGCATGAGCATGTGGAGGTAGGTCATAGTAAGTGTGGATCATATTTACCAAGGTTATAAAGTAGCTATGAATGTTTTGCAAGAAATCACAGCATGGAAGTGGAAAGTTTGGTTTAAGAGAGTGATTTTGAGTGAGTCAACAAGAAAGGTTTGGATGGATTTTACTCCCCCTCAGTCCAATTATAACTCATTTTACTGCATGCAGATTTCTCTGTTCCATGTAATATTACTTTCAGAAATTTAAAATAAAGTTAAAAAGGCATGCAGTGTGTTAATGCCACATCAACAACTTAAAAGCACACCTACAAACACATTCCTGTGTGTGTGTGGGGGGGGGGTGTTCATAAGCCATGTATCACCATTAAGGACATATGGCCATCTAGTAATTCTGACTCTAAGACTTTTGGAATCAAACATATTGTCACTAGCCCCCAAATCCAATTGTCTTTTAAAAGACTCAAAGCTCATACTGTCTCTAATATAAAGTACTAATGTATTCCATAATGTCAACAATCTTTGAATCAAGTAAGAGTGAAGCAATTATATCCTCATGGTACATAAATCAAACTTTGTAGCCTTATGTCTCTATGTTTAACCACTGTTATATAGATATAGAGATTACTAGGCTATTTATACAGATGTCATTTTAAGCTTAGCCATTTCAACCCAATGTAATACCACAAAGGTACTAGTCAATACCCAAGACTGCATTTAGTGATGACTGTCCATGTCCAGGAGGGTTGTGGGTGCTATCCCCGGTAAGAATTTATGGTGCCCCGTCCACTCATCCTCTTGAATAGTGTCATAGAGACGCTCTGTTCAACATGAATTGGTGGCCTGTTCCAAAGATGTGGCAGTTGCTGGGAGATAAATCTGTCCCTTCAGCATGTCCTATTTAAGTTGAAAGTCACATTTAAGTCCCTAGATCAGGTAGCCCTAGACCCATTTGATTTACGGATATGCAGTAACTTCATTATGTTTGGTTTTTCAGTTGCTCAGTAGGCCAGGCTTAAGTTTCCCCTAAGAAGTCTAATATATAATTTCTTGTGCAAAAAATTTTAAACATGTATCCCATTTAGTGCATAGCTTTGCTATTTATCAGTTGACCATGCATGCGAAAGGAAATATTAGGATTCATGTTTTTTCCTGGGTCTTTAGCTTGGATTACCTCCTTTAGATGATGTTCTAGAAGGAACACAAGACACATAAACTGCAGCCTTACTAAAATACATTATCTCATATTTGTCAAAAGTAAAATATATACCTATAGTGTGTGCCTTCTCACTGATCTGTTTCATACAAGAATTTAAATGTTCAGTATCAAATTAATTTTGTGCAACAAATCCAGTCTTAGAATTGTCTGCATTTTTATTTAGTTAACATTTCTTAGATTTATGAATGGAGGCAAGTACAATATTAAATAACATTGGTCCAAGAACCAAGGCTTATGCCTGTATGGTTACACACTGGGATCTATCAATTAACCACGCCATAATCCACTTTACCAGAAATATATTAATCCTAGCCTTGATAAGGTTTTGGTAGATTAGGTCGTGAGGAAGGGAGTTAAAGGCTTTAGCTACATCAAAGAAAATTACTTCACATGAGACACCTAGATCAGATAGAGGGCCTTAGTAATATGATCATAAAAATTGAATAAACTTGTCAACACAGATCTGTCCTTTATAAAGCCATGCATTTGCCTATAATGTTAGTACGACTAATAGGTCTACAGCTGTTAACATTTTTATTACCTTTTTTATATATGTTGGTGTTATAGCAAATGTTTTCCACAAGCTGGAAACAGTACCTCTTTGCAAAAGTTTATTAAGTAGTCAATGTAATAATGGCTGAAAGTGATTTTATTTATTTTTATTTATTTACTTTATTGCATTTGTTTACCTGGAAAGTCCACTGGGCCTAAAAGAGCCCATTTTAAGTGGAGGCCCATGGAGAAAAGCTCCGACAAGAACATAGATACAGAAAAAAATTAAACATTAATTGGTACAGAAGTAGAAATAGTGTTACACATGGTGATTACACTGACGTAATCAGAACATATACATAAAAGCAGGAATCTAGTTATTATTTTATTATTTATTTTACATTTGTTGACCGGGCTAGTCTAGCTGGATATATGTCCATTTTCAGTAGAGGCCCGGGGAGAAAAGCTCCAAACAGGAAATTGACAAAGTTAACAAAGTTCAGGACCAGAATTACTCACAATACAGAGCTAGTAAAGGTCAGCTGAACGGTTATAATAGTAAATTTCTATATGAAAAAAAAAAGAAAATTTATAGTAAAAATTAAACAAAGCAATTCTACAGAATTAAAACTAGGCAATACTAAATAATTTGAACTAAGCACTTCTATACAGAAAAAATAAACATTTTTTTTTTTTTTACAAATCACACTAGAAAGGTATGAGCAATTATTAGATAAAGGGAATAATAAATCTATCTTATTCTCATTATAGGAGAGTAGGAGTAGAATTGAAGGCAGTGGATACAGGAGTAGGGATAGAGTTAAGAATATAGAATGGAAGAAAAAAGATATCAGTGGGGGTTAGTACATGGACAAAGCCAGTGTGTTTTCAGATGTTCTTTAAGATGTTTTTTGAAAAGAAAAGTAGAAGTAATGGTAGATAATTCAGCAGGAAGTTGATTCCAGAATTTACCTATGGTGTTAGCGAAAAGAGAATCGCCGGCTTTGTTATTAGCTTTGTTGGATAAAACTAGGAGCTTGTTAGCAGAGCGTAATGTAGGTAGATTAGTGTAAGGAGTAATAAGATTAGACAGGATAGGAGTGTTGTTAGGGAGGTGTAGAATCTTTTGTGTTATAAGCAATTGTTGAAAGAGTATATGGTTTTGCAGTTCTAGCCACCCTAGTTGTTTGATGTTAAGGCAGTGGTGAGTTTTAAAGGGGGAACTTGTGATAAATCTAGCTATGCTATTATAACATGTGGAGAGTTTAGAGAGGTTGCTTTTGGATAGGTTGGTATATATGACAGAGGCATAAAAAAGGGTGGAAATGAGGTGGGTATGAGCAATTGTTTTCCTTGCAGAGGGGGTAAGGAAGGTTTTTATTCTATAGAGGGTGCCAAGTTTTCTGTTAACAGACTTAATGGTGGAGTTAATCTGTTCATCATAATTGAGATGATTATCAATAGTTACCCCTAGTAGACAGGTTGTAGTGTCTGGGAAGATGTTGGTACCATTGTTAGAGGTTATAGAGAAGAAAGGAGTGGATGATTTATGAGTAGGAGTAAAAAGCAATAGATTTGTTTTTTTTGGGGGGTTTAAGAGGAGGCAGTGTTGCATAAACCAGTTTTCAACATTCTGAAAAACAGTTTGGGTGAGGGAATGGAGAGAGGATATATCACTGGCTGTACATATTAATGTGGAGTCATCTGCATATTGAATGCAGGTGGCTTGAGGTATGTTGATGTGTAAGTTGTTGATAAATAAGGAGAAGAGTAGGGGACCTAGGATGGAGCCCTGGCGGACTCCAATATTTACAGGAAGTAGTGAAGATAGACTGTTATGCCAAAGTACTGCTTGCTGTCTATTTTCCAGATAGGATCTAAACCATTGTATGGCTTGGGGATTGAGAGAGTGAGCCTTTAGCTTGTCAAGCAGCAGGTTGTGGTTTACCATGTCAAAGGCTTTTGACAGGTCGATAAATAGAGCAGAAGAGAAAGAGTTGTTGTTGCGATTGTTGTATATAGAGTCGGTAAAGGATAAAAGGGCAGTAGATGTGCTGTGAAATGGCCTAAAGCCATGTTGGCAGTTAGCCAATAGGTTATTTTGTAGTAAGTGGTTAAGTAGTTGCTTGTGAATGCATTTTTCCATTATCTTAGCTAATGGGGAGAGTAAAGCAATAGGGCGAAAGTTAGAAAGCTCTGTAGATGGTCCTCCTTTATGTAAAGGGATGATATGAGATATCTTCCATAGAGTAGGGATTCTGGCTTCAGAGATAGTTCTGTTAATAAGGATAGAAATTGGATAGTCTATGGCTTTTGCAGCTATTTGTAGGTATTCAGATGGGAGTTGGTCAGCAGAAGGGGTGCAAGGTTTTAATTTTTGAAGTAGCTTACAGATGAGAGCTGTAGATACTGGTTGTATCTGAAAGGTAGGTGATGTAGGATTGCAGGTATTTGTTTGGGATACAGCAATGGGCGGTAAAGAATTAGCCAGGGCTTGAATAGCTTCTGTAAAGTAGTTATTAAAGGCGTCAGGGATCAGGTTGGAGTTACTTTTGTTGAAATCGATTGGGTCTGGAGTAGTAGTGTGACCTGTCTGAAGGAGTTTGTTTATGGCAGACCAGAATTTTTGTGGAGTTTGTTGATTGTTTTTTTGAAGATGTAGGTAGTAGTCTTTTTTGTCTCTAAGAATATCTTTCTTTGTAGCATTTCTTAGCTGTTTAAATTGGAGGTGGGTTGTAGGACATTTGGTAGATCTCCATTTAGCCCAGATTTTATTTCTGAGTAGTATCTTTTGTCTGGTTTGTGGTGTGAGCCAGGGGGCAGATTTTGTTTTTTTTCTAGGGGTGCGATAGGGTGCATGGGAGTCTAGGATTTGAAGAAAGTTAGTATTAAAGTAGGTAACAGCTTCATCTAATTTTAGATAGGTTAGTGGTTACCAGTCACATGCTTTTAATTCAGTTATGAAGCTGTCTGGATTAAATAATTTTTTTAAGCGGGAGGTTTTGAGTTGATGAGTAGTTGCAGTATGGACTTTTTCTCTAATAATGTAGGTAAGTATGTGGTCACTGTAAGTAACTGTAAGTAGTTGGTTTGATTACAATAATATATATAGAATATATACATAAAAGCAGGAATGTAGTTGATTGCCAGGTGAAGTCAATCAGAGAGGTATAAACAGAGATATATTAATCAGCATTATTGTACCAGTATCAACAAGTGATGAGAAAATAATAAATATGGACAAAGTATCATCAGTCAGTAGTAGCAAAAAGCATATGATTTTAGTTATCATATAAGGAGAAGGAAGAGGTTAGGTTATAGAGCAGGTACACAGCCAGGAAGAGTTGAGATGATTTTTTCAGTATTTGTTTGAAGGTGGTAGTGCTACCTGTGTTTCTTATAGAAGGTGAAAGTGAGTTCCATAGTTTGGCAGTGGTTAAGGAGTAGAGGAGTTGACAAGCAGTTATGGTGGACTTTTTTACTTTTAGAAGTAGATGATTTTCAGATTTAGTTGCCTGCAATGTTGGTATTTGGCAAGTAGAATTGAGAGATCAGGTCAGTGTGTGGGTCTGAGATTATTTTGTGAGCTGTAGTTAGTTGGGTGAATGAGAGATAGAGAATGAGTTCCAGCCAGCCTAATTGTTTCAGCTTTTTAACTGATAGTAACTATATAGAGGGGATCAAATCAGGACCCATAGAAAATGAATTTCTTATTTTAGTAAAGGCTCTTTCTAACATCCCCTGAAGTGTAATAGGACAGGTTGAACCATCAGGAATTGCAATTTAGTTGGTAATCTTTAAAACTTGGTGTAACAGTGAACAGTGTTATGCAGTGTTAGTTTAATAGATGTGCTATCTTCAAAAGGATCATTTATTATACTGACTTCAGATTTTGAAGAGTTTACTGACTGATAAGAATTGTTGGTGCTATTACTATACTTATAAAATATTTTATTATTATTATTATTATTATTATTATTATCCACAGCAAGTTTGTTTTCAAAATTTATTTTTTCCATTCTAATTTTCTTATTTTTTTCAATAATCATTTTTTATTATTTTTCACAACCATATTACAAATTCACACATTATATACAATATATACAACATGCTTCCATTGGTTAATTTCACATATATATCAACCTCATGTATTGATCAAAGGTACAGCACTCACAATCAAAAGGAAAATAATAAAAAAAAAAAAAATCCAACATTAACAAATCCAAGCCAACAATCTGTCTTTTCTGTACATTTTCTATCTAATCTAAGGTTGATTTAGACTATATTCTGGTTCCCGAGAAAAAGTGGATAGTAACCTCTTAAGCCAAAATAATATTAAAAATTTGCTCCCAGATTTTTATGTTGTTGATATTTTTCTTGTGATCACTAATTATCAGTTTATGCGCTAAGATGTGTTTTATTGCCAACAATCTGAAATTTTCCCATGATGTCCGGGCTGGGTTCAACCAATTTGTGGCTATATATAATTTCATTAATAGGCAAATATTCATAATTACAATCGTTTTTGATTTATTTAGATTCTCCGGGGAATATGAAGAATCATAAACTCCCAAGAGAGTGTTGAATTTTGGTAACCCATTTTTTGTAACTGCAATTTTAATGAATTCCACAATTTATAAATGCACTTACAACTCCAGAACATGTGAAGCAAATCTGCTGTCTGATCAAAGCAATGTGGGCATATGGGTGAATTCTTCGCATCAAATTTGTGCAAAGTGAGACGAGTATAGTATGCATTGTTAAATATCATCAGCTGCATAAATACCAATTTCTGAAGGGATACGGACTTTAATGTTAATTTAAATGCCTCCAATATCTTATTGTCGTCTGGGAATATCAATTTCTCTCTCCAGTAACTCGATAAAAGAATATAATTCAAAGAAGTAATCCCAGTGGTCAACAAACAGGAAAACTAGCTGAAACAGCAAAACGACACCAGGAAACCGGACTCAATGCTCGAGTAATAAAATTTATTGACACAACAGATGGTTAAGCGCTTTCCACAGTCCACTACTGTCTTCATCAGAACAACATCTAACAAAAGCAAATACCTTATATACAAGCTTGAAAACCGCCCAAATCAACAATTAATCAATTATATAATCAACATTTACATAATTTAAAATTTTAAAGCTATACCTTGCATTTCACTACATGATATTACATCAAGCGTTCCTTAAATGTCTTAAGCTAAAACAACAGACATTACATGTTTAATACTATGTAACTATTCTAAAATAATAAAACTGTGTTGAAGAGTAACACCTATCTTACATTTTACATTACATAGTTACATAGTATTAAACATGTAATGTCTGTTGTTTTAGCTTAAGACATTTAAGGAACGCTTGATGTAATATCATGTAGTGAAATGCAAGGTATAGCTTTAAAATTTTAAATTATGTAAATGTTGATTATATAATTGATTAATTGTTGATTTGGGCGGTTTTCAAGCTTGTATATAAGGTATTTGCTTTTGTTAGATGTTGTTCTGATGAAGACAGTAGTGGACTGTGGAAAGCGCTTAACCATCTGTTGTGTCAATAAATTTTATTACTCGAGCATTGAGTCCGGTTTCCTGGTGTCGTTTTGCTGTTTCAAAAGAATATAATTATTATACTTCCTCTCTTTTATCAATTTATATGCTGCGGTTATATATTTTCTATCCTGCAACAGCGCTTCCCATAGATTACGAGAAATGATTAAATCTTCCCCTTTCATTTCAAAGTTGTTAAAATAGTTTATAACCAAGTCTTTTAGCTGTCTTACTATAATTAAATAGGAAATAGGGAGTTCTATTTCTTTTAAAATATCCTGTACTGGTACTCCTAGAAAAGGATATAAATCGAGTACAGTTAACTCCATGATTAAAGGGAATTTCTTTAGATCAATCAATTGACCACCAATTGTTAAATTTGGGTTCCTATGAAACGGTTGGAAAACCATCATATATTTTAGTAAATTTAAGGAAGCGAAAAGAGTTTGAATTGCCGTTACATAACTTTTGATGTGCTCCATTAGCTTATATTTACTCATTGTCCAATTATTTAAAAAGGGTAATGCTTTAGCGTTGACTCCCACTTCATTTATATGCTTGTACATTAAGAGCACCCATTTGGGTGTCCATTTTCTATTATCACTATCGAAGTAAGACGTCTTTAAAATCCTATTGGCCTGAATCACTAAATAGTACATTTCGAAATCCGGTAATTCCAGCCCTCCCCTTATTTTTTGGAGCCATCAATTTTTCATATGAAATTCTCGTCTTCCTAGGTTCCCTAAGAAATCTTCCCAATCTTATATGAAGCTGTTTGAAGAATGTTTTGGTAATTCTGAGTTGTGCAGCTCTAAAAATATATAACATTCTAGGAAGAACATTCATTCTTATGATAGCTGCTCTTGCCATCATCGGTAACTTCAATCTACTCCATCTTTCAAGATCCAATGTTATTTGATCTGTAGTTGACTTTACATTGTTAATAAAAAAATCTCTATTTCCAGTTGAGAAGACAATTCCCAGATATTTTATCTTTTCTTCCATCAATACTTGTCCTATTAATGGTAGCATTGAAAAAGGTGTGGGTGTCTTTAATGGGAATATTTTAGATTTTTAAAATTTAGCTTGTAATTGGAAATTCTCTCAAAGATTTCTATTGCAGCTAATATTTTTTCAGTATCAGAAACAGGTGTGGTACAATATATGTTTAAATCATCTGCATAGGCAGCCATCCTAACCTTTATTCCATACAGTACAGGAGAATTATAAAAAACATTTTGCTTAAGGTGTAAAAATAAAGGCTCCAAGTAAAGATTAAATAAGATGGGAGATAATGGGCAGCCTTGTCGGGTACCATTTATGATTTTTATCCTATTCGAGCATTCGTGATTTATAAATAAATTTGTGTATGCATTTCTATATAGTATCCTTAACATTGAGATAAACTCCCATGCGGTATATTAAAATAAGGTAATGTATCAAATAAATAATCCAAATTAACCCTATCAAATGCTTTCTGAGCATCAATAATTAGGGCATACAAATTCAGGTTTTTATATTTCGCATAAGAGATTAAGGTATGGAGCGTTAAGGTATTATCTGTGGTCTGCCTCCCATCCATAAACCCCGCCTGTTCCTCTGATATTATTGGGTTTATTACCTTTTTCAGCCTACTCGCCAGAATGGATGTCATGATTTTCATGTCCATATTCAAAAGTGATATAGGCCTGTAATTATCAGGATTTTAATCACCTTTCTCTTTAATATCAGAACTGTCCTTGAGGCATTAAAATGAGGATCATTAATTCTATTTAGAGTGATATAATTAAAAGTCTGTGACAATACACTGCTCAAAATCTCACTAAAAGATTTGTAGAATTCTGAGGTCAAACCATCTGGGCCTGGAGCTTTGTGAGGCTTCAGTTTCTTGATTGTTTCGGACACCTCCTCAACTGTAATCGGTTTGATTAAATCTCTATGAAATTCCTTGTCAATATTAGGGAAAGTGATTCTCTGTAAAAAATCTTTTCTGTCTTTATCTTGCAAGAGTGTCAGCTTCTCACCATAAATCTGATTAAAAATTTTTTCAAAGGTCTTCATGATATCCGCCTTGTCAGTATATGTAGTATTGTTATAGTGTATTTCAGTAATTAATCGTGTTGATTTCATTTGGTTAATAATACGAGCTAATGCTTTCGAGGGGGTTTGAATATGATTTGCATACTTAACTAAATTTCTTTGTTCATAAAGTGACAAATTTCTATTATGAAGTAAAAATAGTTCTTTTTGACATCTTAATAGCTCAGTTTCTGTCTGTCCATTATAGTTCCTCATCAAATCTTGGTCCAGTAATTGCATTTTAGTTTCTAAATCCAATTGAGTCTTCTTTTGTAATTTTTTATAATATGTAGCTTTTTGTATAAATAGTCCTCTTAGCTGCGTTTTAGTTGTAGCCCATTCTATATCTATTGGGTGTCTATTTTGGGAAATATTATTTAATGACTGTTTAAGTATCTCCTTGACTTCCATTAATATATCTTCCTTGGTTAGTAAATATGGGTTCAAGGACCAATTATACCCTCAAAGCCTCTTAGTATCCATATTACTACTGTTTAAGGTTAAAGTTATCTTTGAATGGTCTGAGAGTTGTCTGACTTGATTAGAAACACTAGGGTCAGCTGAGATCAACACCTCTGAAATTAAGAAAAAGTCAATTCTCGACCACATTTTATGGCAGGTTGAATAATAAGTAAAATTCTCTGCTTTCCCTTGTGAGTGTATGTGTTTAAAAGGGTCATAGAGTTTGAAATCCATTTTCAATTCTTTCAATGCTACCATTGCCTGTTTATTGAACGCTGAAGAAGCACCCAACTTGTCTAATTTAGGATCTTGATAAGAGTTCCAGTCACCTCCCAACACTATATAGCAATTATTGTATGACTGTAAAATGGAATAGATTGAAGCTATGAAATGATGCTGACTAACATTAGGGGCATATACACATATTAGTACTATAGGTTTATCATAACATTTGGATGTGAGAAGGACCAAACACCATCTACCCTCCTGATCCATTTTCACATCCCTAATATCTCCCTGAAAGTGATTCTTAACTAAAATTGCCACCGCTGCATTATTTGTTGTTCCTTCCGCCGTCACAATCTTCCTAACCCATTTCTTATCCTTCACTGACTCCCGCTGATCATTAGTCATATGCGTTTCTTGTAATAAAACACAACATGCTGATGATTTGAGAAACAAATGAAAAAACAGCTTTCTTTTTTTCATGTTCTGGAGTCCTTTGACATTCCAAGATTCTATTATCCACATTTAACGTTCATTAGAAATATAACTCGATATCTAATCTCTTTGAGCAACCTTAGAATAACATAAGTTGGCATATCATCAATTGTATGGAAGCAAAACTGCCATCCTATCCCTACCCAGTGCCTACCCACTATTCCTCTGGACCAGGATGAACATAGGTTTTTACATTACTGGAAACCATCTGAGTAACTAATCTACTAATTCTATTATTTAACAATGAAACCCCATGCAAAAACCTACAACAACTACTTCTACGTCTACAAAGCCTAATTCTGACATTCCCTACTAAACACTACTTATAGGTAACTACAGCTCTGTACATATTTATGGATATACAAGTAAACTAATTGTACCCTGAGATTCTAATGTACTTCAATTCACTTCAGCTTTATATTCAGCAATAGCAAATAACATTCTAATTTGTTGTTCTATACAGTATTAAATATTAGTTGACATAGAAAGCAGACAGTTATTTAACATTTCCCAACATCCTGTATCTACTGAATAAAATGATCTAACTACTTTAATCTGCTTTGTTCTTCCCCTACAACTTACCTACTAACATATTAATATTGAAAACCAATGCAGTTCAAAATAAAACTATAATGGCACTTTCATTTGTAATAACCATATGTGAATAAGAGAGGAACCAAGGGGTTAAAATAAAAAAAGAGAAAAAAAGCATGAAGGGAGCACAGCAAAAGGAGAAGAAATAAGAAAAAATGCCTTAAATTACACATAAAAATAACTTCTTTTATGTTCTTTTATTATTATATGCACATTGTTTAAATCTGATCAACTAACCATTTTTACATCATTTATCAGTTAGAAATAATACCACCTATCTACAGGGATAAAGGAAAGGAGTAAAGAGAAGGGAGATATAGGAAAAAAAAAGAGAAAACAAATATATAAAAAAAAAACTACAGTACCTTATTCTGCCACTACACATAACCATCTCCTTTTTTAATACACAATGCATTTCCACAGCGTTTACCTGCATCACTTTGACTTCACACACTATCTTACAGTCCTTTTCCTGCAAAATAAGTCCAAACAGGTTTCTTTTTACTTCGCCAGCAGTTCCTCTTTCTTCTCAGCTATTTAAACTGTAAAGGCAGTTCAATCAACTGGAACTACGTGATAAGGTAAGAAAATAAAATTCCAGGCCTGCTACAAGAAACAGAACAGACAAAGGATTTTAAAGCCTCAGATTATCGTAAATGAAACATCCCATTCTCCCTGGTGCTGCAGAAAGCCAAAATGGACTGTTCACATTTCTGAAGATGGGAGAGCCTTAAAAATCTTCAAAAAAGTAGGTCTTGCTTCTTTCCTTGTGCTTACAGAGTATTTAATGCCATCCACAGTAAAAATTAGGTTATTAGGATATTTCATTTGAAATCTGATATTTTTGTCAATCAGAAACTTACAATATGGAGCCAGCATTTGTCTAGATTGCCTTATTTGTGTTGGTAAATCCTGTGCAATAGAAATTTTATTATTTTGCCACATTATAGATCCACCAGATTTTTTAATAGTTAACAGTACTTTGCTCACATCTTGGTAGTTCAATATTTTAACATAAACAGGTCTGGGTATATTTGAAGCTTGAGATTCTCTGTATGCTCTATGCCGTTTCTATGACCATCTGCTTAACAACCTCAGAGTCCTTGAGCAGTATTTCGAATATTTGTGTAATAGAAGTGATCAGGTCATTATATTGAATAGATTCTGGGATCCCTCTAATGATTATATTGTTACGTCTGGATCTTGCTTCCAAGTCCAGAATTTTATTTTGCATCATTTGAATGTCAGTTCCATGTGTCTCTGTTCTTTTAGTGAGCATTAATATATTGTCTTCATTGGTAGCAATTCTAGTTTCTGCTTTCTCCATTCTTTCGAGAATCCGATTACATGTATCACTAAATGAAAGTGTTTGAGATGTTAGCTCTTTTAAGGCATCCTGTATAGGTAGCAATGCTGATTTGATTTCTTCCATTGTGACCTGTTGATCAGATTTTGTTGATGGCCCTGTTTTTGCAGTCTCTTGCTGTTTGATAGTTTTCTGTCTCTTGATTAAAGATTCTTTCTCCAGTGATTGCAAAGCTGACAGCTTGGTTTTGGAAGTTGTAGTTTCCATATTTTTGTCCTCCTTTGACATTTCGAAATTCTGCACGAAGATTTATTTCCCAAAGAAAAGTTACAAAAGTGAGATCAATCAGTCCTTTGTTTGGTGCTCTGTTCAGAGTCAACCTGACAATCAGATCCAATCCTGCTATTACCAAGTATTTTTTTTCGATTTTTCTTTCTCAGAACCAAAAGTGACTTCTGGTCAATTAGTAATAACTGCCAATTAGTTTGTTTACTCTAAGTATAACTCCACAGGGTTGATTTTTTTCTCAGGTATTTGAAGAGCTGAAGTACTGCAGTGCTTATAGAACGGCAGCCATCTTTGTTTTCCCCATTCTAATTTTCACGTTAAGTGATCTACTGATTTATTAAGCAATTCTCTTGTTTGCTATTCTTAGGTGCTTCTTTTAAATTTTCTTTTTTTCAGCTTTTTCTCATACAGTTTACACAGATGCAAATTCCACCACAGCAGAAATATGTTTTCAAATGTATCAATTCTATTAAAGCTGCATGATTTTTTCATGATTATAATTTTTATTAACATTTAGTGCAGGATTCTGTGTTTTTATCTGAAACTTCACTGAGTTATGATTTGAAAGTCCGGGGGGGGGGGGTATTTTAAGTTGTCAATCAGTCAGAATCATGTTAAGAATATTAGCTCCCCCTGTACCTTCCTTGACATATTGGGTCAGTCATAGTTGCAATACGATATTGACAAATTTTCTTTCATACATAGTTTTTGTAGAAGGATTTGCCCAAGAAAATAATTGGTAAGTTATGATTTAAACAGGCATGGCAACCCTGGTATTTAAGTGTATCCATATTAGGACTATGATAACAAAGAACAATTCTAAAGAATTTACTTGATAAAGCATCAGAAGCCTGAAAAATCATGCATTTTATCTGATTAATTGAATTCACGTGAGAAGATGGAGAATTAGTATGAATCCATAAGTTCATAGTTAAGTACTAGATTAGCTGCCTTTATGGGCCATTTTTAGCCTAGACATTTTCCCTTTTGTGCTTGAAATAATCTATCCCATTCAATTATAGAATGGCCTTACCCATCCCATGGTAGATAATTATATATTACCAATAATGATAGTAACTGGGATCAAACCATATATAATTTGAGTGGATCCATGCTTCGGATAATGCATTTAGGAGCTGCACTGTCCATTAGTAGTAAAGGGGGCAGTCCTGGGATAAATTTTCTGTTTCCCATCCCTAGATCTAAGTTGCACTTGAAAATGGATAGGGCTTAACTTTGTTTTATGTGGATGGGGAGTCTGTTCCACAGCAGGGGTATCCTCTGTTAGATGTTCCTCTCTGTCCCAAACCATAATGTTACTCTCCTACCGCTGGAGATCTCTGTCCATATTTGTGCATGCATCTGTGTATTGCGTATGCATATATATGTATATGTATTTGTGTGTAGGCTGTGTATGTGTGTATATGTGTATATGTATGCGCGTGAGCGTGTGTGTGTGTGTTGTGTGTGTGTGTATG
This sequence comes from Protopterus annectens, assembly GCF_019279795.1. Classification (NCBI taxonomy): domain Eukaryota; kingdom Metazoa; phylum Chordata; order Ceratodontiformes; family Protopteridae; genus Protopterus; species Protopterus annectens. The sequence continues at coordinate 1,280,400,590 of NC_056745.1, forward strand.
TATATATATATATATATATATATATATATATATATATATATATATATACACACACACACACACACACACACACACACACACACACACACACACAAACACACACACACACACACACACACACACACACACACACACACACACACACACACACACACAATAGACCAATAGACTGCAGATAAGTGAAGTAATAAAAATGCACAGTTGTTGCTGTTACTGGGAGTATATACATAATGGGGAATTTAATAAGGCCTACATAGACTTCTATTCCATGTAGGATAGTGGCACATTGCTTACACAAAAGTGAGCAGGTATGCAATCCAGTAAACAGAGCTGAAGTGTGTGCACAAGTGTGCCAACATGGCAGTATCCATGGCATGCAAATCACCTCATAAGCAGGTGAATTGCATACAAATGAGGGTGGTAGAGTGATCCAGCAAGCAGACAGGCAGTCCTGCACACTGCGTGCTGGTGTCTGAAATGCACACGGAAAAATTCCATGTACAGGATGTTAAACAGAGAACAGGGGCTGTAAAAGTGCAGTAATAAGGACAGAAATAGCATAGCAGACACAAATATTTGCAAAACTATCCACTGTGTGTCCAAAACCTAATGGAAAATAATTTAAAATAATCATTTTTTTTTAATAATCAGGTTATGTTTGCATGGCATGCCGCAGTGCACAAACATGCCGTTAAGAAAAAAAAAAATAAAAAGTGTAAAAAGGAAAATTAGTAGTGTGTGACAGTAATTCATTAAAGGACCATGCGTGGATTATGTACAATGGTAGACTGCTTTGGTGGCTAAAGAGACATGGCCTGGAACCATGTAGTTCTCAGGCTGCGTGCATGGATCTATATGCAAATAAGCTGGAGTTACTGAATAGCACAAATGGGTATCCATGTCCACAGATCCCTTCCATGTTGGTGTCCACATAAGAGGTACCTGTCATCAAAAGGGGGTGTGTCCACATTTGTTGAAGCTCATTGGAGCACAGCGGTGCCTCTTTGCGTGGTGTGCCGTTGTGCTCAGCAAGGGGTGTGTACACTGGCTGCTAAGCTTTGTTTACCTTTGGGGCATGTGCTTCAGTGGTTTTCAGCATTCCACAGTGCTGAGCAAGGAAGGCTGTTAAAGAAAAAAAAAAAAAACATTTCCTGAGAAAGCAATCATACCTTAATGACTGATGACCCCTGTTCCACTTGAACTAGGGCCATTAGCAGTCTGTAATGATGTACTTGGCAGGTGGAATGCATCACAGGTAGCCAATCATAAAGGCTGCACCTATAGCAGTGCACTATAAAGGTTGCAGAAACCCTACAATCTGATTTCACCCCCATACCCTGCACTAGTGGAGTACAGACATGGAACTTTTAACTGAAGAAATGCTATGGGCTGCTGCAGGTCTGCTACATATGTATGTGCTAGATGCTGAAGTCAGTGCTGCTGCTGCTGACAATAGGCCTAGACTGAGAAGGAGAAGAGTTCAGGCCCAGGGTAACCTTCCATGGACTACATGAGCTGGAAATTGTAGAGCGCTACATGTTGGACAGGGACATACTACAAGAACTCACTGAGTTCTGCTGACCTCAACTCAGACCCAGAGCCAAAAGAAGGGAACCCATCCCAGTGGAAACACAGGTATGCATAGCTATGGGTACATTCCAAAGACCAACTGGAGACATGATGGGGTCTCACAGGTATCTGCATACAGAGTACTCTACCATATCATGGATGCCATGCTACCACATGCCAGTGAGCATATTTATATCCGAGGTGAGAGCCAGCAGTATCCAACACTTCTACCATGTAGCACACTACTCTGAGGTACTGGGTGCCATAGATTGCACTCATGAACACATCAATGCACCACCCAGTGAGGATGGTAGACTCTACATCAACTGCAAGTGAGACCACACCATCAACTGCCAAGTCATGTGCAATGCCCAGGGCATTATCATGAATGCGTGTGCTGGCAGCCCTGGCACTTAACATGTCTCCCATATCTGTCATGCATCGCACTTATACCAGATGTTTGCTAGGGAGGACATCCCACATGGCCATTTACTGGGGGACGCTGGTTACACACTGTAACCGTGGATGATGACACCCATCAAGAAATGCTCACCCACCCACCAAGGAATGCCATATTCAGGCACACACGCAAACTAGGAACATAATAGAGCATGTGTTTGGGCTTCTGAAGTCACGGTTCCAGTGCCTCAATATACCTGGTGGAGCCCTGCAATACACTCCAGCCACATGTGCACAGATATTCACAGTATGTCCCATGCTACACAAGATGATTCTGCAGAAACAGCTGCAGCAGTATCAGCAAAGAGAAGGGATACACAGCCCCTCACAGGTGCCTAGGTCACCACAGCTACACTCACAGGAGGACTTGCAGGAGGAACCTCTCATTATGTCCCTGTAGGCAGAAGTAGCCATGCCCAGTATGCCCTGGCTTTGGCTAAGAGACAATGTATAGCACATTCCGTAATGACCTAGGGTCCTAGGGACTGACACCTTATTCCTACTTATATACATATACTAAAATTGTTGATGCCAGGCAACCCACACAACCTGTACCTATCCATATATTGGATGTGTACTGCTTGCATCACACAGAGACAGCCCTGAACTACAGTTCTGTCAACTGATGCATTCACAAGGTAAGTCTCAAACCTACACACTACTTGTGAGGATTAAAATAATACAGTATCATATGTGTGGATCTGATGCATTTATGTAAGGGATTATAGTGGGCTATTTGGACAGCTGTAGCATCCTCATGGGACTCCAGATACCCAGTCCAATAGTATATGTTCCCTAATAATCACTAGGCCTCATGGTCGAAATATCCACTATATCCATCAATGTAGATGTTAAACAGTGGGGTCACATGATATTTGGACTACTGTCTATCCCAACAGATCATGTGCTATTGTTCCCCCACCCCCAACACAGCAGTGTTCCCATATAACTGTAAAAAACAAAGCAGGAGGGAGCAGCCACAGCTATGTAGAATAACAGCTTTATTAGTAAAGTATTATTACTAATAAAGCTGTTATTCTACATAGCCGTGGCTGCTACCTCCTGCTTTGTTTTTTACTGCTGATTTCACTGTTGTTGGAGGTAACTCTTGCAAGCGCCATTTGTTTTTTACAACGGTTCCCATATAACTGCTTTAACAGTAAGTCAACAATGGCATATCAGCAAACCAGGCAATCTCAGGGCTGTAACACAGTACTCGAACACAGACTGTATGTCCCATGTAAAGCAGAAATAACAGCATACATATTTATGCTGTTGAATGTGTGACAAATGACTCTTCTCTGTTTGGCAGCCTTTGTGGCTCAGTGCATTAGGGAAGTTAATATGAGTGATGGTGATGATGATTCTATTCTGGAAGGATTCACATCTTTTGCACATTACGTATTATTATGTTGGTGTTTTCACATACTGTCATTGTGTGTGTGGTATAACATTATGAACCTCAGTCACATATTAAGTACAGCAGACAGCTGGGGAATGCTGTTGACAATTTGAGTGAAGTGCAGTACTGCAGAAACAGGGACAGATGTCAATGTCTGTAACATACCTCTCAACCACTTAGTGCAAGAAATCTGGACAAAGCCTGACAAAATGGGGGGGGGGGCAAACACAAATAGGGGCATATTTTAAATACTGCAGTCATAAACTTTAAAAAAATTGCTAAAATAACAAGGTTTGTTTCAACAGACATTTTTCTGAATGATTTGAAATCAGAAACTCAAATGCATGTCATTATTTAGCATTCCGTCCTCAGTTCATCAAAGTGATTTGCCAGAAAACCACAAGTTTTATGAAAAATAGACCAAAATTATTCACCAGAACTGTGGACATTCTGTGAAACTCTGGACAGTTCATAGGTATGGTCTGTAACACAAAATCCTGGACTGGAATACAGGTAGATGTGGTGTGGGGTCACATTATAAATACTGACAGTCCCACTGGGCATGCCCAAACATTTAGTTAAAATGAGCACAATTCTGTTGCTCCATAATCTGAATGACCTGTTATGTAAAAATATGTTTATACATACAGACATATACATATCCATCTGCCATTATCTGTCTGTCTCACATACATAGTATATCTATCAATATGTAGTGGCAAATAGATATGTACTGATATATATATATATATATATATATATATATATATATATACATATATATATATATATATATATATTTATATATATAGCTATATATATATATCACAGTGAAACATAGACTCTACCCATATATCTACATAACATATATACATATCACACACAGACACAGCTACATTTATATATACAGCCCTGTTATATACATAAATATGTGTGTGGATGTCTGTATTGTACTACATACCCTAATAATGGTAAGTAGATCTGCACTATCACACATACATACTGTTGCTCAAAGGATCCAAACTAGGAGTGCACCAGTACATAATCCACTTACCTACAGACCCCTGTGCCTGCTAGATGTCACCACGTAGAGAGATGCAGGTAAGTAGGTGGTGAAATGTATAATGTTGTCAATGCATGCATGGACAGGGCACATTGTTCCTACCCACAGGTTTGCCTATCTAACTGCAAGCAGCCACATATGGCCATACTGCTAACTGTGCACATATAGCTAGGATGATAACAGTTATCCCACTACTAGGATACTAGATGTAGATAACAGTATGAAGCAATATCACTTTGTGGGCCACAGATGCTGTTCAACACAAGCCTGGTTGGTGTAATGCCCAAGTACTGTGCTTGCAATCACATATACAACAGACTCAACCTGCGGTGTGTGCAATACGTACTGTGATCTATACTGAATAAGACTAGATAGGTAGAAGTAGTTCTAATTTCACTACAGGCTACTTGGTGTGCATTTATGTCCAGATGGCATAAATATGATCACTTTGGTAACTTAGAAATAGGTAGGGTTTTGCAGTATTTTATTTGCAGTGTGTGATGTGGCCCCCCCAAAGGACTGACCACAACAAGGCCTGTTGATGTCATCAGGCATAATATGTCCTGAACTGATAGTACTAGCAGACATGAGGTGTGTTGCAGGCATCACGTACTGTGATCTGCAGTGTGCACCATTACACAGGTAAGTGTTCTCATTGACGTACAGTCAAACAAAAATGCTGTGCACGTAGGCTCTGCACGGCTGGAAAGTACCAAGTATGAAACACAAGTGGCCAGCAGTTGGTGTATCCGAAAAGAGCACAAACATTGAAAAGTTAAATAATGAAACTTTATTAATCACAGACCGGTTTCGGCAAATCTATGCCTTCTTCAGTGTGAGTAAATGGACATACATAATCCCTCAAAACATGCATATTTATATGTAACCTCCACCAATGAAACCATGGTCTATTACATATACATGAGTTGGTAAAGAAATATATGAAATATCTAAACAATTAATTTATAAATGTGATAAGGTTAATCATAAAATTCCCATGTTAAGGGATGATATTTGCCATCAAAAGCAAAATCCAACATAAAAAGCTATAATGTAAATATCAAAGATTATAATACATGAAACATAGCTGGTATAATAAATATGTATCTGCTGACAAAAATATTAGTGGGACCACTATGTCCCCTATTTTTAATTGGAAAACATGTATAACAATATTATATACATAATGTATATAAGTATATAATAACTATAACAATAATATAAAGAATTAATTATAAATGGTCATTCAGGCCAGGTGGAAAAAGTGCACCCAAAGCGATGATCCAGTATTTTTCTTTATGATTTAATATGCTATGCCATCCTTGTGTATTGCTTCTGTCCCCAATGATTCTGTCAATAATCATAAAAGAGAACTGGGCAAGATTATGTTTCAACACATGTCGGTAAAGGGCATTAGTTTCCTTTTTGTTCTTGATGTCACTTCGATGTTCATTGATACGGGTTCTGAGTGGTCTAGAGGTCTGGCCTACATAAAAGGCCGAACACCTACAACTAGTCAGTTAAATTACCCAATTACTGCTACAATTACCAAAAATCTTGCAATCATAAACTCTACTAGTATTCTGACTGGAAAATTGTTTTGATTTATTTACCTGTTTACAGGAACCACAATGGCCACAAGGGTAGGTACCAACTAATTGATCACCAGACATAGTTAGCTGTTTATATATAGCCCCACCGCTTTCAGTGTGTTTAAAGTGAGAAAACAGGGATCCCAAGGTTTTACCTCTGCGATATGTAAATTTACATTCCGAACCCAAGACAGTTCTCAGATAGTCATTGGCTAAAAGAATGTTCCAATGTCTGTTTATAATAGCCCTGATGGCATTATAATTCCTGCCATAAGTGGTAATAAACCTAATGGTAGACTCTGAGGATTTCATATCCTGTCTCTTGTATTGTAATAAAGAGTCCCTATCCATGTTGGTGGCAGCGTCCCAAGCCCAGGAAATATCTTGATGTTTGTATCCCCTGTGGGCAAATCTCTGATAAAGATCCAAACTGGCACTATCATAATCTGGTTGTGTAGAACTTAAACGTTTAATGTGCATAAACTGGGACTTAGGGATGTTCCTGATGGTGTGGTGTGGGTGCATACTTGACGCATGTAACAGAGTATTATATTGGGGATATTTACGGTATACACTCGTACTCAGGGTATGATCCCCATTCCTGCTGATAGTAACATCCAAAAAATTGATGGAATCCAAATTATAGGTAACCGTAAACTCAATCCCCCAAATGTTATCATTTAAATACCCTACAAATTCTTGTAAATATTCAGCATCTGCACACCACACCATCCAACAGTCATCCAGGTATCTGCGCCAAATATCAATCTCAACCAAATAAATATTGTGAGATGAATCATAAATCATACATTCTTCTAGGAAGGCTATGAATAAATTGGCATAAATTGGAGCAAAAGATGCCCCCATGGCCATCCCTTGAAGCTGCCAGTAACATTGTCCCTGAAAATAAAAAACAATTTTAGTCAGGACATGTTCAGTTAGACAGATGAGTAAAGTATTGAACCCAGGGGAATAAAGATCTGCTTTCTCCAGCCAGTGTTGTAAAGCTTGTAGACTCACCCAATGTGGAATACTAGTATACAGTGCTTTAACATCCGGAGAGCACATAGGCCACCCTGGTTCAAGTTGAGTATTCTGGATGATCTTGAAAAATTGTGTGGTATCTTGCAGCCTGGCCCTAACCAAACCCAAGAGTGGTTTCAGATATTGGGTGAGAAATGCAGAAAGGGGTTCGGTAAGTGAGCCTATACCCGAGATAATTGGCTTGCCAGGTGGATTAATTCGACATTTGTGGATTTTGGGTAATAGATACAAAATCTGCTTTCTGGGGTCTTTAACCGTTAAGTGTGTGACACAAGTCTGAGTGATAATACCCTTTACAGCGTTTTTTAGATTATGTTGGTAGGTTAGTTGTTCTCAGTATTGTTATAATATTTACTTATTTCTTACAACACAGTAGTTAGTTGGTAATACTTTGAATACATGTTCATTGAATTATCCGTACTGTTATCAATGCAATATAATAGGATTGGGTCTATTCTGTTCAATTTTTGACGCCATTTGTTGGTGCCAATATGAATAGGAGGAGTTCCCCTTTACATTAATATTGTTGGCACACATATATGATTTTTTGAATGTTCAAACTATATATTATTTATTATTCTTTAGTTTTGGGTTTGTGGACTTTCAATAGGTTTTGGATTCACATATATGATGTATTGAACCCCTTCCTTATTCTATTTTATGGTTTAATGGTATACAATTTAGTTGGTGTGACTCCCTGACTCACATCCACTGACATCATTATTTGGATTTGATTTCTGATATATACCTGCTTTAGGGCTTTCCTAGTTTTGTTGTCTTATTAGTACAACCCCACAATTGGCATTGATTCACAGCATGGATCTGGACAAATTATTATGTGGATTATGTGCCAATCGGGAGGATATTGGCGTATTTGGTATCAATACCTCACCAGGCAATAATCATGACATTATGGGACAAGATATGCCTTTGGACTGTGATCAGGCATTTCATTCACTGACTAAAGGTCTCAAAAATCTGAGGTCCAATATTTGGAACTTGAGACTCTTTCAGGCTTATTCAAATAAAAATATTGCCCCTAGGGGCCTTAGGATTCGGTTACAACCACTGGTTGGCAGACCAGATGATAAGCTTAACAATGATTGCAAGGAAGCCTTACAGTCAGGATCCATGTTATTTGTGAATATATTATTACAATATTATGAGAGGATAGTGGATAACAATATTCAGGAGGTTAAAATAATGTGCTCTGATTGTAAGAAATACGATGCCCACTCCAAATTTCAAGAAGGTCTCAAAAAGTTATCTAATGATTTGACCAATCATGAGAAAACAACTAAGGAAAGAAAGATCAAAAAATTTCATAGAGATTTTTTGGATTACCAGAGGGGACGTCCTTTTGAGTCCCAGAGGATGGTGAGGCTTGTGGATGCCTGTCAGGGATCCACTTTTGCTCATAATAGAAAGAGACCATGTTCCATTTTAAAAAAACAAGGAGGGGTTTAATGCTAGCACTTCAGGGGAGGATTCCTCATTCACAGATAATGATGGAATTGCCAGTAGGGGTTCCCCAAATAGAAAGAAATCCAATAAAATGATCCCTTTAGAAATGGTTCCAAGTGTCGTGGGGGATGCAAACACAGGAACAGACAACAGGTCCAATTCCCTGGAGGGACTCATCCAGAACATAGCTCCAAATGAAAGTCAAAATGTTTTAAACCTATCTAACCAAACACTGTCTTTTGTTCAACAACTTCTTAATAAAGGACTTAGTTTTGTACCTGGCTTATTTTCTAATGAATATCACATTGTACAGGATGTTTTAAGTTTCTGTCGTAATTAGAATTTGAAATTACTTTTTGCAGACAGGGAATCTCAAAGATCAAATTAATTCAGATTTTACAAATCTGATTTTCAGCCCCCCATGCAGAAACGTTTCAATTTTCATGCAATCTGTTCTCATAGATCTACATTTTCAACATCATGAATATACCATGTTAGGACATAATCTTACATCACAGGAAACTACGGCCCTTTAACAACTACGCAACAATCATGATATCACGATTTTGCCTGCAGATAAGGGGGGAGCGGTGGTGGTATTAAATATGACCTATTATCTCAATGAGGGTCATTCTCAGTTATCTGATACTGGATGTTATATGTATATGGACACAGATCCTACTCCACATTTTAAGAAGAAGATTGATTCTTTCTTAAGTTTGGCTCAGGAACAGGGTATTATCACTCAGACTTGTGTCACACACTTAATGGTTAAAGACCCCAGAAAGCAGATTTTGTATCTATTACCCAAAATCCACAAATGTCGAATTAATCCACCTGGCAGGCCAATTGTTTCGGGTATAAGCTTACTTACCGAACCCCTTTCTGCATTTCTAACCCAATATCTGAAACCACTCTTGGGTTTGGTTAGGACCAGGCTGCAAGATACCATACAATTTCTCAAGATCATCCAGAATACTCAACTTGAACCAGGGTGGCTTATGTGCTCTCTAGATGTTAAAGCTCTGTATACTAGTATTCCACATTGGGCGGGTCTACAAGCTTTACAACACTGGCTGTAGAAAGCAGATCTTTATTCCCCTGGGTTCAATACTTTACTCATCTGTCTAACTGAACATGTTCTGACTAAAAATGTTTTTTATTTTCAGGGACAATGTTACTGGCAGCTTCAAGGGATGGCCATGGGGGCATCTTTTGCTCCAATTTATGCCGATTTCTTCATGGCCTTCCTAGAAGAATGTATGATTTATGATTCATCTCACAATATTTATTTGGTTGAGATTGATATTTGGCGCAGATACCTGGATGACTGTTGGATGGTGTGGCATGCGGATGCTGAATATTTACAAGAATTTGTAGGGTATTTAAATGATAACATTTGGGGGATTGAGTTTACGGTTACCTATAATTTGGATTCCATTAATTTTTTGGATGTTACTATCAGCAGGAATAGGGATGATACCCTGAGTACGAGTGTATATCATAAATATCCCCAATATAATACTCTGTTACATACGTCAAGTATGCACCCACACCACACCATAAAGAACATCCCTAAGTCCCAGTTTATGCGCATTAAACGTTTAAGTTCTACACAACCAGATAATGATAGTGCCAGTTTGGATCTTTATCAGAGATTTGCCCACAGGGGATACAAACATCAAGATATTTCCAGGGCTTGGGATGCTGCCACCAACATGGATAGGGACTCTTTATTACAATACAAGAGATAGGATATGAAATCCTCAGAGTCTACCATTAGGTTTATTACCACTTATGGCAGGAATTATAATGCCATCAGGGCTATTATAAACAGACATTGGAACATTATGTTAGCCAATGACTATCTGAGAACTGTCTTGGGTTCGGAATGTAAGTTTACATACCGCAGAGGTAAAACCTTGGGATCCCTGTTTTCTCACTTTAAACACACTGAAAGTGGTGGGGCTATATATAAACAGCTAACGATGTCTGGTGATCAATTAGTTGGTACCTACCCTTGTGGCCATTGTGGTTCCTGTAAACAGGTAAATAAATCAAAACAATTTTCCAGTCAGAATACTAGTAGAGTTTATGATTGCAAGGTTTTTGGTAATTGTAGCAGTAATTGGGTAATTTATTTGGCTAGTTGTAGGTGTTCGGCCTTTTATGTAGGCCAGATCTCTAGACCACTCAGAACCCGTATCAATGAACATCGAAGTGACATCAAGAACAAAAAGGAAACTAATGCCCTTTACCGACATGTGTTGAAACATGATCTTGCCCAGTTCTCTTTTATGATTATTGACAGAATCATTGGGGACAGAAGCAATACACAAGGATGGCATAGCATATTAAATCATAAAGAAAAATACTGGATTATCACTTTGGGTCTGCTTTTTCCACCGGGCCTGAAAGACCATTTATAATTAATTCTTTATTACGGAAGATATGGATTTTGCTATTGATGACAAATATCATCCCTCAACATGGGAATTGTATGATTGGTTAACACCACAATTTTTAACGGAACACATACATTCCCTTTTTGATATTATTGTTATAGTTATTATATACTTATATACATTATGTGTATAATATTGTTATTCATGTTTTCCAATTAAAAATAGGGGACATAGTGGTCACACTAATATTTTTGTCAGCAGATACATATTTATTATACCAGCTATGTTTCATGTATTATAATCTTTGATATGTACATTATAGCTTTTTATGTTGGATTTTGCTATTGATGGCAAATATCATTCCTTAACATGGGAATTTTATGATTAACCTTATCACATTTATAAATTAATTGTTTAGGTATTTCATATATTTTTTTACCAGCTCATGTATATGTAATAGTCCATGGTTTCATTGGTGGAGGTTACATATAAATATGCATGTTTTGAGTGATTATGTATGTCCATTTACTCACACTGAAGAAGGCATGGATTTGCCAAAACTGGTCTGTGATTAATAAAGTTTCATTATCTAACTTTTCAGTTTTTGTGCTCTTTTCGAATACACTCATTGATGTACAGCCAACTTGCACTATGTGCATGCCTTGGCATGTCCTGTATTCAGTAATTGGAAGTGGTGCTAGCCTCAATGTAGCCATGTTTGTGTGTGGGAGCCTGTAAGAGCATTTTACATCATGTTATGGAACCATGGGGCATTTGAACTTCACTAGCATAATGGCCATACAGCCCTCACAATCATAGACATCTTTATACCCATAGTTACTGGATCAGCACATATTGCCCCAGTCCAAGAGGTACACAGGCATTACACCCTATGTTGAGATGATGGTCACCCAGACAATCTTACAGATGGCATGTGCTGAGGTGCATTGAGGTGCTCTGTTTGCCATTAGGGAGGGTTCTGTTTCAAGGGTGTGTTTAAGTCTGCTAGACAAATCACTTCCACAAGCATGTAGTACTAACATCACATACGAGGTTAATGTGCTTACAGTGAGTTATCCATCTACTATGCCTCCTACAGATAGGCAGCATGTGCAATCAAGCAGGGTCACACATTGCCCCATATGCAAGGCACGGATCACCTCTGAGTTGTCTACATCCCACAGGTGACAAACCCCATTGAAAACATACTGAAGACATGAAGTGTCCTTGTGATGGACAATTTGTATGCAATTGCCAGTACTGCTTGGAAAGGAACATCAACAAATGGCCATTGCACTTAGATACTGGCATGCTGAGGGAAGAGTACTTGGAGGTTATGAGTATGTCACTTACAAGTGACTGTGGCCTTAGCTATGCCATATGAGTCCTGCCATAACCCTGTAGAGACATGGTGATCTGAGGCACATTAGGTGCAAACCTGTGAGGCCAGGTCTGTGTGCCAGTTCGTTCACCCTTGAGTATGTAAATCACATGTTGCAACTGATGTGTTGCTTACCAGGTACATAGGTCTAACTGATGGAAATGATTCTCCATATATATTTGCATGAAGTTTGTAGCCATTAGTATGTCAACAGGCATGTGTTCACAATACCCTCTTGCAGAACAGTGACATACCACAGAGACTCTGTGAGTGCTCACAATTTGTAGGCTTCAGCCAACATTGTTAGTAACAGCCAGTCACTAGTCACATGTATTGTGTTTGAATGGATTCCAAGCAGTAGAAGAACCAGGACTGTACCCTGTTGAGCACTGCTACTTACACATCAGCTATTGGAGATGGATGTCTCTATGTTGTGTATATGTGCCAGCAATGGGCCACTTAGTGACCCCTACAATGACAGTATCATGGATGCTTAAGTGGGTGCTTTTAAATATTAGTCAGACAGCTTGTCCCAGTCTAGGGGGCTGTATGCCTCGATGTACCCCCACCCAGGTCCTTGGTGACTGCTTCAGAAATGTCCACCACGTGTAACAGTCATGCTCCCTCTGTCACACATTCAAACTGTGTACAGTCAACTGTATGTAGAACACATACATGTGTGCTGATCAGCTCCATGACGGTCACCCCTATAAGCATACAGATATGGATACTCAGATAAAGATGTGCATAGTTACGTTGGTCAGTGGATGCACCACCTATGTGCAAGGGTATAACAGTTGCCGATGTCCAATCAGACAGAAGTATTGGTACGATTGCAAGGGTTTCCCAATGGTGTTACTAATCCTTGTTAGATCACATGGAGTGTTAGTATGTGCAATATATGCTGTGTATTTTCCAGTGAGAGGCCAGTTACGAACTGCTCTGCAAATATGGAAGTTATGGGACAGGTTATAAGAATGTCATATGTTACATGTGGTGCAGACAAGGGAGTGCAGTTGATGCAGACAGTGTGGGCGTACAGTTTAGGCATGAGTACAGACCCATCATATGTGGCATCATGACTTATGAGGTCACTGACAATCTGGGCCTGTCCTTTGAGGTCACACATGTAACTACACTGTGTGTCGTGGTTCTGCTTTGTTTGGGTGGCTACTTTTATTTTATTTTATTTATTTTTTACAGTTGTTGACCAGGACAGTTCAACTGGGAGGTTAGCCCTTTTTCAGCAGAGACCTGGGGGGAAAAGCCCCAAGATGCAATATGACTTATAGTTGAAATACACTAAGATGAAAATGTACATACATCTAAGTTACACTGATATTAACATAAGTAAAAAATATGCATTTTCAGACATTTTAAGTACACATAGTACATCAGGAAAAAAATAACAACTACAAAATTAGGATACACACATAGACTTTACATATAAAGAAGACATTTGTACATAGTACAATTTTGTTGTTTAGCATTAATAAAGAGGATTTGTCAAGTATAGCTGAAAAGGTTAAGTAATATTATTTAAGAGAGTTAGTGTTATTTTAATCAAAGTAAGTATTAGAAGATAGTAGGTGAAATACATTAAGGTGACAATAGAAGAGAGATTATGTGTAAGTTTAGTTTTTTAGTAATTAGGATAACTAAGAGAAACAGTATTATTCAGCCGGGATTAATACAGGAGCAGAGCCATGATTTTGCTAGATGAGTCTTGAGAAGTGTTTTAAATGAATGGGGGCTTGCAGTGGATAGTACTGACTGAGAGGTCATGTTCCATATTCTAGAGATACTATTGGAGAAAAGAGAGTCTCTGTGGAAGTTATTTTGTGGAAGATTTGTCACTTGCCATGTCTACACAACATCACAACAACACTATATGCTTCTTTTAGCTGAGGAGGAAGTGCTTCCATTTTTGGGGGCACATTCACCCCAGCTGTCACACAACACTGTCCACCTGTTATTGTACAACCTGCTAATGACAGTTGTCCACCAGTCAGGTTTGCTGAGCCATGACAAGCCTATGCCTTTTCTGTCACGTACAGCCATGTTCATGCAGTTGTAATACTGCTGACATAATGCATGGCTGCATAGCTCTGCATACTTGCCTGTCCAATCTGAAAAGTGAGGTGCAGACATGCTATGTCAGCCATCCCACAGCAGGTAATAAATGTCTCTCTTGACATATATGTCTGTATTGACTGCAAGGAGGGGGGGGGTTACATGCCTGTAGTTCTAAGGAGACAGATCTGTGGCCGGATCTCACCAGGGAGGATCTCATATTGGGGAGGGGGGTCTATACTGGTCATCCATATTGGTAATCACATGAAGAACTATGCTGGTTCCCCATGTGGGGATGTCACAGCACTGCTGCAGGGGATTGTAGGTAACAACCTGGACTATCTTTTGGGCAAGTGAGTCATAGCATGACTAAGCAACACAGTGTGCACATATTACACTTCCCTAAAGTGTTTGTTTGTGCTCTGTACAGACACCTTGCGTGACTCTCTTCTTCTAACATGCTGAAAGTTAATTCAATACTTACTTGTACAGAGGACAACTGACATGTAGTGCCAAGTGGTGTCCTCAGATCTCTGAGTCCACATCACCTGAAATGCCATGATAGGAGTTAGCATTGACACTGTCATAAACCTAGTGACACTGGACCAAACATTATTAATTTTGCTCAGGCTAGATCATGCTTAATGACTATAACTGGCAGAACCCATTGACTGTTACACTATGCAATGGATGTCAGACATATTTTGCACTTCATCAACCATGGCCTGACAAGATGTATGACAGTATTAGGCCAAGAGGTCTTGCTGGATAATCTGTATGTCATGTACAGAGTGTTATCTCAGCTGGTGGATAGGCAAGTTCATCAGTTCATAGGTATGTACTTGGCTAATGGGACTGGAGCCTTTACAAGCCTAGCCCATAGATGTGCCCTGGCATCATGCTGCCTGATGCTAGTTCCCACTGCATCTACCAAACAGTACCACTGCAGGGATCTCTGGGGTGAACTTTCTATTTCCCACCACTCATCAGGATTTCTCTTGAAGAGGGCCAGTGATGTGCTCTGTTTGACATGTATGGGAAGTATATTCCAGAGAATGGGCAGTCTCTGGGTTATGAACCTGTCCCTCCAGCATGTTCTGTTGATTGTAGTAAAGAGGCTGAGGTGTCTGGAGTGTGTGGTGCAGAGGGATTTGGATTTCTTTAGATGTAGCATTTCTAATAGAGCTGGGTCAGACATGGTTTTGTAAGTCAAGCAGAGATCGCCTCTTAGTAGACGATATGAGACAGAAAATAGCTGGAGTTTTTTGAGTCTGTCCATGTAAGACATGTGTTTAAGGCCTAGAATCCTCTTTGTAAGGTACTTTTGTGGCCTTTTCAGCTGTTGTATGTGTCTAGTGAGGTACATGCCAAATGGGGCATTATACTCGATATTTGGCTTAATGAGGGAAGAGTAGAGCGAGATGATGACCTCTTTCATCCTGGATGCAAAACCCTTGGTAATGAGATGTGCCACATAGAAGGACTTTCTGACCACAGTGGCAATGTGGTGGTCGAAGAAAAGGTTAATGTCACCCTGTGTCTCCAGAGCTCTTATAATGCCATCAGTGTTCAGTGGGCTCCCACTGATATAGTACTAAGTGGGAACTGAGTTTTTCCCAAAGGGAATGATGACGCATTTTTTGGCATTAAGCTTAAGGCCATGGTTTCAGCACCAGTCATTGGTCTCAGTGAGGCATTTCTGTAGGATGTCTACATCACTTGGGGAGTTAATAATGGCTCCCAGCTTGCAGCCATATGAGAACTTGGTCAGCCAGAGTCCCTCTGTGTTGCCCTGAACTTCTGAGAATTAGATGCCAAACAGGAGAGGACCTAGGACCAATCCCTGTGGGACTCCACTCATAACTGGTCAACAGTCTGACTTGGAGTCTGCTACTTTCACATTGTGGGTTCTCTCTGTGAGCCAATTTGCAACCTACCTAGTGATATAAGGAATGATGCCTAGTTTGGTGAGTTTATCAATAATTCCTGCATGGGGAATGGTATCAAAGGCCTTGGTCAAATCGAGGTAGGCTGTATGAACTGCCTTGCCCTCATCCACAGCTCTGATGACTGACTCAAAGAAGTCAACCAGGTTGAGCAGGCATGATCTACCTTTCACAAAAACCAAACTGTGTGGGATCTAGAGTTTGGAGATTCCATATATCCTTGCTAATAGGTCCATGATGACATGCTCCATAGCCTTACATATCAGACTTGTCAGGCTAATGGGGTGATAATTCCCAGGGTCTGTAGTCGCTCCCCCTTTATGGAGAGGGATGGCTGTAGCAGTGCACCATTTGGTAGGGACAAAGCCCGAGGTGAAGCTGTGATTGAACAGGACACACAGATGTAGTGCCAGTTCACTTTGTAGTTCATGTAGAACACATCCAAGGATATTGTCGGGTACCATGGAAGCTGTATTCTTGGCCTTGGACAATGCAGCTTTAACCTGTACTGCAGTGATGCTGTGTGCCAGGCATTCTTCTGGTATCATGAATGGTCCTTTATAGGGGAGAGAGGGGGTTAAAGTTGGCACTGAATCTGTTGGCCAGTATGTTGGCAATATCTGTTGGCTCAGTATAGGAGGTACCATTGTGCAATAACTCAGAGCAAACCTAGGTATTGCTGTGGAGATTCTTGATATAACAGTAGAAGGCTATGTTATTATTTTTAGTGTCTGCTGCAATTCTGCCTTCATAGCTGGCTTTAGAGGTTTTGATGAGGGATCTCAACTTTTTGTTGAGGCTAATAAGGGAGTATTTCCAGTCTTGGGACTTCACCTTTTTCTGCAACAGTTTTTTTCCTTCTGTTGTAGAGTTTATTAATGGCAGGGGACCACCAGATTGGCTTGCATTTTTAGAGGAGAGTGTTTTGGTTCTGTTGTGTATGGCTGGTTCCATGCATTCATGCATGTATTCGGCAGTCATGCATCTATTTTCCATTAACATGGGTGCCATGAAGTTAGCCACCTCTGTTTTTAGGAGCCCAAAGTCAGTTTTCTATATTTTCATCGTGCTTACCTTTGCAGGGGGTGTGGGTGAGATGTGTATTTCCAAGGTGATTAGTTTGTGGTCGGATATAACCAGGGAGGAATTAACTATGATGTAGAGCAACAGTTGCCCATATTAGTAATAACCAGGTCAAGGATGTTGCTTCCTCTAGTGGGGGTAAGAATGAGCTGGTCCAGGGCATTGGATTGATGAATTCCAGGGAGCTTTGGGATAGTGTATTGGTGTATGAGTAAATTTCTCACTTGATGGAGGTGTAGTTGAAGTCATCTAGTATGAGAGTGTTGGGTTGGACCCTAATAGTTTCCAGGGTGCTTAGGAACATGGAGTGAGAGTCTTGGGACATGGTTGGGGACCTGTAGCAGGCTACAACCTGAATCACTGTCTTACCCAATGTTAGTTGTACATGGAGTATCTCAGTGCATTATGCTGGCCTACTAGTCTGGAGGTGTGCATATCCTTTATGAATATAGAGACACCACCACATTTGGAGCTTCGGTCCATGTTCTGGGGCTGAAAGGTATAGAATGAGTTATAGCCTGGTAGCACAGGCGCACTTTCTGCTGCTTTAAACCAGGTCTCCGTTACAGCACAAATGTCGATGTTCTCCATTTTGAAGAGTGCTTCGAGGAAGTGCATCTTGAAATTTAGATTTCTAGCATTGAGCAGCATGATCCTCAGATTGCATTTATTTATAGCTGTTATGATGGCAATTTGGTATTTGGAACATCACCTAAAAAGGCACTATAGGGGTTGCAAGAGCCTTAGCCAGTATTCAGAAACCCAGGGGTGACAGATGCAGGCCATCTCTGGAAAAGCATCGAGGTCTGTCAGTCATGTTGTCCCAAGCAGACAGATACTGGATCCCCGTAGAATGACACCAGAAACTTAGCAATTGTTGAAGTCAATCATTTTCTGCTGGTACTGCGGTATCATTCTGGGCAACAGTATGATGCTGGTCAGGGCTAGGGTCATACCTGCCTGGGACACATAATCCAAGAGCTTCTCCATATCTCTTTCATGCACTCCAGGGAGGTCTTCTCAGGTCATTCACACCCACATGGACAGTGACAGAGTCATACTTGTACTTGCTGTGGAGTGACCTGAGTGTGTGTCTTATGTGTCAGATTCTATCACCTGATAGACAGCTGACTATTGCTTTCTCCTTATTCAGTCTAGTGACTGGGACATCAGTGTGCCTCACTATCAAGTCACCTATGATTAGTGTATTGGGCAAGCTGTTTTGCCTTAGGGGCTTAGGTTGAGGGGCACACTGTATAGGTGAACTATGTGTCTTGTGGTTTGTGCTGTGTTGTAGTGGTCAAGTGCATTTCTGCCTTGGAGCTCTGTGCTGTTTGGGTAGATTTATATTGAGAGGCTCCATGAAGGTGGGTATGTATTTTGTGTTTTTATGTGAGAGCTGTGATGGTGGGTGTTCTGGAGGGCTATGTGTTGCAAGTGGTGTGGTGCAGGTGTTGACCATCTCCTCTTAACCAACTATTCTGGTCTTGGCTTGAGAGTGCATGGCTTCTAATTTGAATATATAAGTGCATCTCTCACAAGTCTGAGTGTTGGGAGGAAAGAGGAGAGGGTTGTCTGTGTACATGATGCAGTTGCTACACTGCCTCAGAATGCCCAAGTTCAACAGGTTAATAGGAAAAAGTACAAGGA
Source organism: Protopterus annectens (assembly GCF_019279795.1). Classification (NCBI taxonomy): domain Eukaryota; kingdom Metazoa; phylum Chordata; order Ceratodontiformes; family Protopteridae; genus Protopterus; species Protopterus annectens. Next base: position 1,280,419,721 of record NC_056745.1, read on the forward strand.
ACTGACCTTTAGACATGCCAGGAGGGATGGTCCTTATTACTAAGTACTGGAGCTGTTTCCTTATATATTCCTTTTACAGGAAAAATGTCACTCAAGGTGTTTGAGTCTGTACAGAGCACTGCCAAACATTTGAGGGGAAAATTAATACGTAGACCCTGAAAATTTAAGGATGAAGTATTTAGGCAGATATTTTGAAGTTAGGAAGAAATCAAGCAGTACTTACTGAAAATAAAGAATTAACGTGTCAAGAATGACGAAAAGAGGGGGTCACATTGAATGGCTACTGCCTGGTTATTACCAATGCTGGTCTCAGCACAGCTTCACTCTGTTGGAATACAATACTTGAAATAGAGCAACTTATTGAATTTTTCAATAGTAGCACTGATTTTCTTAAATTTACATATAAGTACAGCAAGGAATCTATAGATTACTTAGATGTATACTTGGTTAAAGACTTTATAAACAGAAGGTATACTTCTAGAATCTATAGGAAGGAAACGTATTCCAATATGTTCCTCCATTTCACAAGCAGCCACCCTATCCACCAGAAGAAATCTGTAGTCAAGGGCCAACTGGTAAGGGCAGCCAGGATGATAACAAGCGATTTTGATTTTTTACAGGAATGTAATCTCCTAACAAGGTTTTTTATCCAAAGAGGGTATCCTAACGAATTTGTTCAGGAAATTATAACTGAGATTAGGACAAAAAGAATGATAGGTAAATATATACCCTTACTGAGGGGCAACCAGATAGAAAGACGGGTAGAACCACTAGAGAATCCAAACAACAACCAACTTACGTATACCTGTAGCGGTATTTTAAGCTTTAATTTAGATTCTTTCGATATCAAAAACATTCTGAATAAAAATTGGGAATTATTAACTTTAGATAATAATTTAAGAAGTTTAATACCCAATAAACCTAAAATTACCTACAAGAGAGGAACGAATCTAAAAGAAATTTTACAAACTAGATGCCTAAGACTTGTTACTAATCCTGGCATGACTAAATGTAATATGTGTAACATGTGTAAACACATCAATGAGGGCTGCCACTTCACTATTAGGAATAACACATATAAGATTAAGAATAAATTCAACTGTAGTAGTAGACAAGTAGTCTACAAAGCCAAATGTGAAGAATGTGCAGCCTTCTACATAGGAAAAACGGATAGGAGATTGCAGGAGAGAATATATGAGCACATTTATAGTATCAGTAGAGGGAAGATGGAAAATGCCCTAGCCAGGCGCTGTTTTGAAAACCAAGGACATAAATTCAGATTTAAAGCAATTGACCAAGTCAGGGAGGACCCCAGGAGTGGTTATGAACCACTCAAACTTGAGGAGAAAGAACTTATTTGGCAGTTAAGGACTAATGCCAACCAATTTCTTGGTTTAAATGAAATGACCTCTATCAAATGCATTTTGAGGCTTAAGAATTTAGCCAGATAAATAGTTTTTCACCCATTTAATGGAGTTTAACTTAAATTTTAATAATAAACAATAATACGTAAATAAAAGGAAATTTTAAAATTTTAAATTTAACTTAATTTAGGAATGAATAGATTTATATATATATATATATATATATATATATATATATATATATATATATATATATATATATATATATATATATATATATGTAACTAAATTTATAAATTTAAAACAAAATAAAGTAATTCCCATAAAAACGTTTTTAAAACACTTTTAACTTGGTTACATTTTATTAGGTGTTAACCTACTAATGTATATTTTGTTTATGAATTAAAACTGAATAAAACCAACAACAAACTGGTTTGTTATTCTGGCCATAGAGAAAGAGGGTGAGAGTGGCGTTAAGGGTGGTATTGGAGCTTAGTAGTTTTAAGAATAGGCATATGGTATAGATAAATTTAGCGGATGACTATACCCTTATGATACTTGGTATTCTAAGAGGCTCGTGATAAACTCACATTTTACACTAAAAAATTACACCCTAATTTACGTAAGAATAGGGGTTGGTCATATTAGACATCTTTTATTATTAAAGTTTAATACGAGCCAATACATATTCACATTTTTTCATTTCATTGCATTTTTAGTAATTTTAACTTGCCCAAATTGCTGTTTAGCAGATAACATTTACTTGTAGAGAAGGAATTATATGAGGCGCTTGTGTATTAACGCTATTTCTATGTACACATTTTTACGTATACTTCCATTTAAATTAGCTGTTTACCTAGAATATCTCTTTTAAAATGAAGTGAAGAGAGTAATTGATTAATTACCTCTAATGATCTATTGTATTTAAGAAGTTTAAAATGGCTACTTTCCGTATTTTTGTATTTTTACCTTCTGAAGAAGTCACAGTGTCTTGTGTGATGAAAAGTGTATGCGATTTAATGCACTTTAAGGATTTTAACAACCTTTTAATTGGGTTAATAAATTGGAGCATTTTCTCATCGTCTGAGTTGGCGTCCACTGGTTTCCAGGTTCATTTTTTCAGGAATACAATACTCCTTTGCTTCTTCTCTCACCAGAAGCAAAATTTTAGCAACAATCCTAAGAAGAGAAGCAGGCCATGGCCTGTTTGATGATCCACAGTCTTGTCCCAGATGATGCAATGGTCTGCAAGCTTGTAGCCTTTTTCTGGTAGATGCCTCAAATAGAAACCAGACCAATCAAGTACGTTAATCACAGACACTCAGTCTCCAACCAGAAAGAGTCAGGAATCAATGCACTCTGCTCCTAATCTCACTAGGATCAGAATATAAACACAGATTCCAAGCTGTTGTCTATAAAGCAGTTATTAAGCTTTCTGGTGAACAGCAGTCTACAGGAAATAATGAAACTGCACTCCTCTCACCAGGAAAAAACAGAAACACTAATCCTAAGATGGCTTCTGGGAAGCAGAATGTAGGCTCTCCAATAACTGTTGGTCTTGCAATAGATACTTAAAGGTAAGATAAAAAAATGGCTTATCCTAAACACTGTAGTGTGCACTAAAGGAGTTAGATGTGAAAGTAGGTAACTTAAGTTTTACCTCTCTAAAACGTTAAGTTTTAGTGGAGAGTCACTATTTTTAAGATAGCAAGATAGTTTGAAATGGGGTGGTCACTTTTTTATTCTGGTACTATCGAATTCAGTAGGATGGCCAATAAATTTAAATAGTTGAAGGGCAGTGATTTCACAAAATGATAACTTTGTGCTTACTCACACCAGTCATTAAAAGCAGAGAGGGAATGAGATATATGGTTAAATTAACATAAGGGGCAGGCAACTATAAAGACAGTGGTGTTTAAGAACACAACAGTAACCGGGTTGGAGGGTAGAAAAAAATTTCTGTCTGCCTCACAAGAGACAGACCTGTGGTCTCTTTTCAAGGTTTAATATGCAGTTAAAAGCAGAATACAAGTAAAACACAGTATAAAGAAAACAAATCACAGTATACAAAATAGAAAAAGGCAATACAGTAATACAAAATGAAAAAAATAAAAAGCAAACTAATTTTTCCCTCACAGCAAACTGTAGCAGTGTCTGATGAGCCTTTCCAGTAAAGTGTTTGACAGTCATACTCTGGGAAGATAGCATTGGAGACCTGCGCTGCAATGACGCCAGTCACCAGAGCAGTTCACCATCCTCCATTAGTGGTATACCCCTTCTACATCTTCCCTCTCTGTAGTCACAGCCACTGTCAGTGACCTATGACTGAGTACATTAGCAGGTTATTGCATATTGGGAGCTGTCGCGAATCCCACACACAGCCAACAGTTATCCAGGATGGCCTAAGACAAAGTCAGTTGTTCTCTGAGCCAATGACGACTAACTGCCAATGACTGCACAATATTATCCTGTGGGAAATCTTTCACCCCTGCAAAATATTTTTGTGTCCGTACACCACACACTTAAGCCATTACATATTGAGTTAAGAACACAGAGAGTAATCTTGGCTTGGACTCTCACTGGTTGGTAATATGTGGGGATGCATTCACTGTTGTAAAACCTATACCGACAGGTTTGGGATATAAGTCCCAGACTGTCACTGCTCTACTGAATGTGGCAGCCATTACAGCTATCATTGTGTGCAATGGCACTCTTGCAATTTCACTACACAGGCATATTGTAGAACTGTAGCAGCCACACAGGTTCAATGGCACACCAATACACACTGTAGATAACATGTCCTATGGAGTCCATGTCACAACTGTACATGTGTAGTCTGTCTCCTAAATGCTTTGGGGGGATGTGTGTGGCTCCATACAGGGAGGTGTCATATCCCACTGTGTACCTCCCATCATCCGTGACAGGACTAACACATGTCTCAACTGTTCTACAGGTCTACATCATTAATGTGGTATGCACAGCACATGCTGGAGAGACAGGTCTGTAACACAGACAGTACACCCTAATGAAACTTTCCCCCTATGAATATGAAGCACGCATCTGCTGTGGCACAGCATGTGCAGGTTACAAAATGGGATTTAGAACATGACAATCATAACTGGTGTCGGGCAACTGCCTGTACTGGACACAGGATATTTGTAGATGGGGCATCTCTGTCACCCCATCTTGTAGATGTGTGAGCTCCTAAAACCCTGTCGACACTTATCAAGGGTAGCAGACCTGTTCACAGATTAGGAATGCATGAGTACGCTGAATGCTGCCATTGTCCTTGTTAGCCTGTTATACACATATGAACCTAGGGAGCCATATGCTTATAGTGCTGCATCTTGCTGAAGACATATTTCTGCTGCACTGACATGTCATCTTGTGGTGCTGTATTGCTGCTCTGTATACATAGGTTATCCCATCAGACTCCTGAAACAGAAATATAAACAGGTCCATGACACACCTGTCATTGTGAAACTATACAGCCATTACAACATCATACAACATAAGGTACACAAAAGTATGTGGCGTACATTTGACAAATGCCAGCATACAGTATCTGTCATTAACCACTACAAGTGGCATGGCAAAACAACACAAGTACATTTTAACTAATATAGTCACCCTGTGCATCACATAGCTTTATTTCCCTGCATTGATGGTGAGGATGACAGGGATGTGGCACAAGTATCATCACTTGGACAGGGTGTTGTATGGGGGTGCATGAGGCCTGCTGACACAAATGGTTTACAGCATGTGTGTGAGTCAGGTAGGAAAGCAGGCAAGATGGACCATTGAAAGGTGCAGTGTGGGTCTGCAGGTGACCTTCACTTGACAGTGGTGTGTGAGTGTGTGTGTGTACACAGTCAAGCTCAGTGCTAGCCCTACATGTGTGTTATGTTGGACAGCTTTGACTGTACATGTTAGAGTTGACAGTTCACCTTCTCTGGCCCCAAACACTGGAACTGTCTCTGCCAGGAGTTGCACTGGCACCTTCATGCCCAAGGTTAGAAGTGGTGCTAGTACCTGATGGTGACTGCTGTCTGCTGGGACTGTGTCCCCCACAGGATCGCCGAGGACCATGATCCCATAGCCTGCCACATCATGGTGTGGAAAGCACAGTCTCTTCTGTAGCACTGGATGTACTGCCACTATGGGAGTGCGACTGTGCATGGCCACAGGGACTTTCAACAGATGGGGTTGCTGACCTACATCCACGAGTCTGATGCTCAACTCCAACCACGTGTTCTGGCACAGACAATGTGGGGTCCAAGACAGTAATTGTCTCAGCCCACCTTCTGTACACTCCATCAGTGAACAGATCCAGGGTGTCCCCAATGCAGTGGAAGCAGTCATAAATGACAGTCATAAATGTCAGACAGTGTTGCATCCATAACCTTAAGCATACATCTGCTGTTCTTTTCAGCACTTAACTGTGCCTCCATGATGTCCCAAAACATGTGCAGAATGACCTGTGATGTGATACCTGCAACAGGTGGTGGACAGACAGCAGGCCTCCTAAAATCACCCCTGTCAATCCACCTGTGTGGGACCTTGCCAGCTCTCTGGCTATGGCCAGTGTCTACACTCACTGGAGCCATAGTTGCCGCACTTTCCTATTCAATGCCCCCAACCTCTGACTGTCCAATATCTGTGGCCTCCAGGAACTGGATATGTGTGGGCATACTGAATGTGTGCAGTGACAATGACAGCAGAAGAGGGATGTCTACCTCTGGGACAGATTCAGCTCCCAACACCCCCACTTGTGCCTCTCTGTTGCCACCATTACTGTCATCACAGTCTGAAGAGACACTGCCATCAGGTTGTGTATGGGACAGAGACAACACCCCCCCCCCCCGGTCATCTGTGATAAGAAAGAAAAAAGTGGTACATGAATACCTGCACTGTTGTGTACGAAAGATCCACCAATACTCATAACAACAAAGACCCACAACTGGATTAGCGGTCAAACATTTTTCTTCTTCGCTTTCTTCCAAAAAAGACTTCCTCAGAACAAAATTCACATTCAACTCAAGACCTTTATAACAATCATGTCAAGTAAATCAAATAAAACTTCACCAGTAAAATGTACCTTTTAATTAATCAATATGAAACTATACTGGATAAAACAGCACATAAAAAAACAGTAACCTATCTTAATAAATATATTGTAATACAAATTTCACTGCCTAATTTGTTTTCCTTTTATCCTTTTGTTTTTTAAAAGGAATTTTAGAATAATTGCCTTATTTAAACCAGGAAGCTTATCTGCTCTTAACTGTCACTGCCAAAGTTTTTCTTTTTGTTCAGCTACACTCCTGTCATTATCCCCCTCTACGATCCTTAGGTTCCTGTTCCAGAATGGAAAAATAAAAACATTCTACTCTGTTTACACATAAAATTATGTTTAAATATGGCATTATTCTGGCCCTTAACTTTAATAGAATATATATGTTCCTCCACAAAAAAGTGTCATGCTTACCAGGAGCAGGACCACCGTCTTGGTCAATACCTGAGGAACGTGTGAAAAGTTGAAGGTGAGGTAATGTTGGTAACAATGCATGTTGCAGTACAACAAAGTAATACATCTATATATCTCACATTTACAGTAGCTACTGTGTTTCTTGTTGTATTGGTCACATAATGAGTAGGAGAGTACAACTGAGGTTAACCCCCCCCCAAAGAGCAAGACCTGATACCCACATAAAAGTATAAAAAGCCTGATGCACTGACTGCTACAGTATTACAATGATGATCACAATAAGCCTACCTGCACACTCCTCTGCTGTTAAAACTGTGTCACCCACCTCCACAATGTATGGTGTGATGGATGCCTGGGACCTGTCGTGTGTGCCTAAGTCTGGCAGGAATTCCTCAGTGGCTGAGAATGGTTGCTCTGCTGTAGTCCCTCTACCAGTGATGGTATGATCCCAGGCTACATCTGCTCACTTCATCATGCAACACTGATGATGTCCTTTGAGTGTTGTCGAACCTGCTCATATGTCTTGCCCTAATGGCCCTTGCCATTCACATCACAGACAAGGTCTAACTGCAAGGCAGCTCGGGGTTCCGTTTTTGCCTCCCCTTGGGTAGTAGGATGTGATGATGTTGCCTTAGTCCTTCCAGTGTAATTTAATTTATTTTCCACATCAGAGAACGGTGCATGGCATCTAGGGTACAAGATTCCTGAAAGACAACAAAAGGGGAATACATTAGAGGATCATATATGTGAAATACACTATGTAGAGATACAGCAAGGACAAAATGGCTGGCAGTATCCACTGCTTTCTCACACATGTCATACTCCACACTGTGCAAACATACTAAGTGTGTGGATACAATTGAGTTAGTAGCAATAGTCAGGTGTTCCCATGTGTGCCATAACAGATACTGCTGTATGATCAATCACCCAACACTCAAGTCTACTGTGGTGCGTCTCCTACAGGCAATCCCCTGATAATATGTAATAAGAACAGTGCCACACAAATAGCAGTGTGCTATTACAACCACTATAAAGGCACAGTCCAATGAGACCAATGTGCCACAATGACAAAAGACAATGCACCCTTGATGTATTGTATGTCCTGTGTAGGTGTAAGATAGCAGGACATCAATGGCATACCATTATCACAGGTCTAAGACAGGCTTAATGCTATAATCCCTGTTCCCCATAAGTCTATTCACCCATCTGCATCCTGTTGTACACAAAATCAGTTGCATACCTAATGGAGTGCAGTATTCCTCTGTTGATATGTGATGATAGTCAAATGTTAACAAAGGCGTTCTCTGTGTGAGGAAAGTCTCATTCAGAATGGGTCCCCATAGCCAGCTACTTGCCTTTTAAACATGCTTCTCATCAGCAGGTGATTGTCGCTAAACCAATTTGTGGGTCTAAAATGCTAACTGCAGCCAACATAGCTGATTTCACTATCATCAGCCAATGACATGCAAACACTCTACAATATCTAAGGCCTTTGTAGATTAGAGCCCCTTTGAGATATGTTTTGCTGGACATTACTGGGGTGTGAAGACTACATCATCACAGAGGGTAGGTCTGTAGCAGAAACCTTTACATAGAGATGTTTGTGCTGCAGGTAATAGACATAGGCAGAGAGTGTGAACATTTTGGAGGACAACCAGCTGTAAGAGTAACTGTGAGAGCTGTGTCAGCCTTGTTGTAGAGGCAGAGCCAGATTGAGGCTACCCTTTACACTCCAATTAAGGCACTTGTTTAAGGTAAGTATGTTAGGCAATGGTATCACTAACAGAGTACTAGGGAACATGTTTGGTGTGTTCTTGAGTAAGATGGGGTATAAATATAAGAATATGTCTGTCATTGGGCAACTGCCAGGACACGTGTTACAGTCTGGTAGTAATTTGCAGCATGTATGAGGACAGGCCTTGTTACAAGCAGGGACTTCCAATGTGTATGTTAGCTGTGCAGCTGTGATAATCTGCACAGTGACTTCGGAAGGATTGTGTGATGCACTCTGATATTAGCACGTATTTGCAGTACATGTATTGACATTCTCTGTGAATGCATATTAATGCATGATGTGACACTTTATGTACATATAGTTTTGCTATAGGGATATGTGAAGTGTGTTCCTACCTACAGGCCTGTGACTTCCATCAGTGAAAAGCAGACGTCATTTGAAACACATTGTGTAGGTAAAGAGTGCATGACTTAGTCATTAATTGCTGCCTTCACAGTACTGTAAATTCACTTCCACACACCACTGGATTTGCACCCAAGACTGTGTGTGGCAAAATGTATTGTTAGCAAGGTGATTAACAGATTGAACTACTGAGTCACTGCTATAGCAGGTGTATTTGCAAGATATATGTGCACACATAAATGCTGTGACATGAATTTTCTACATCCTAGGTTCTAAATCATTTTATGCTCAACGTCTGAGAGACTTGGTTGGCTGTAATCCCCTGCTTTAGAAGCTGAAGTTAAGCACAAACTTGCAGTTTTAAAAGCAATGTATTTCATTTTTTCTGTTACCTAATTGTGTGTTTCACTGAATAGTGTGTGTTGTGTGTCTGTCTGCAGTTAGTTCCCTATCCACCCTCCCTGTTCTTGTTTTGGTGTTAGTGTTGGTGACGCTAGACTTGCCCGCCCCTCCTGTAAGGCTGAATTTGAACACACCTCCCGAGTCCATCTCATTTGCTCACTTAACCTAGTACAGTGAGATCATATTCTGAGTCTGTGTTCACTCTACTTAATACGGAGAGAATATTTGAGAAGGCCAACCCACTTAGGTTCTTCCTTCCTCTCTCCTTGCACTTTACTAACAAAAAAATGCACTTTATTCATCTGCTTTTACTATATTTGTGTTTCCTCCTACTTTATTTTGCTTTTGCTCTTCTTAAAAGTACTCAATTTTATTTATTCTGCTGCATTTATTACTGCTCGGTAGTGGCCTGATTAAATTGTAACTGTTATTCTAAGTCTTTTGGTTTAAGCACTTGTGCTTCATACTGGTGGTTTTACATTAAGAATGTTGGCGGTCTGCACTGTTGTGGCAGGACAGGTAGCTTACATCCTTCAAAGCTGGGAATTGTTGATTGAAGGCTCAGTGTCTGCTATTCTAAAAGTGTATTAGTTCTGGTTTAAGCACTTGGGCTTCAGGCCAGTTATTTTACATTAAGAATGTTTGTGGTCTGCACTCTTGTGGGAGGAGAGGCTGGATTATGCCTTTCTGAGCTGGGAATTTCTTGTCACAGGCATATTGTGCCTGCTTATTTGAACTGTTTCTTTCTGAAATTGGTGATCCTTGTTGCTGTAACATAAAACCAGATTCAGGCCTGCTGAATCTAGCTTTGTTTGTATAACTTGAGCACTGATCCAGGCCTTGGAGAAGGTTCCCCTGCACCCTAGTAGTGGGGGTGTGCAGTTAAAACTTGTCTGATTGAAGTCTGCTGGAACAGGGCTCAGTTTTGAGCTTTTTTCTTTAATTGGGTGACTTGTTTAAATCAGTTTGTTCATTTTCTATTGTAGATATATATATATATATATATATATATATATATATATATATATATATATATATATATTGCACTTTATTCATCTGATTTTACTGTGTGTGTTTCTTCCTACTTTATTACTAGGGGCATTGACTACAACTCTGAAATGTAATATATAACAATAAGTATCCTTTTCTATATATTTGAAGTGTCTTTTTGATTGTATCTGCTTTATTTTTGGGGGAAAAAAACAGAAAATATACTTGTTTCCCACCTTTCTAAGCTAGTATAGTCCAGTTTTCAGGTTAGTGCTGAATTCAAGGCTGTGTTACAAACTCTGTGTTTGCCCATACCTTACTTGGATAGAAGGAAGTTTCTCTGTTCACCTGTGAGAGACAGGAGCTTTGAGCAGCTTATCTGTCCCTAGAGGAGTGATTTAAGCCCAGAAATTAGAAGTTTATTGGTCATTTTGGGCTAATTTCTATCTCTTTCATTTCCCTGCTATGAAAAATGCATTTGCCCGATTTTGCGAGCTGGGCAGTGCCAGTTAGCTAGGGTATAACTATTCCCGGCTCCACGAAGTCTCCTCTGCAAATTTTCCCTTACAACTAGACAAACTTTCAACTTAAGCACTCAAGCCATCAATTTCTCAGCCCGGCACTTGCTCAAAACTCATAGCAAGATTTATAAAACCTAGCACTAGATCCCCCTATCCTATACTGTACAGAGGACAAGGCTCTCTATTCAGCCTTACCATCCATTCAGTAAAACAGTTCACTGTACCTATCCAGGCATGTCCAAAGGGCAGTTTCAGGTGTACTATCCAGTCCAACTGGTGAATCTGGGCATTTTGAGGCAATGTTACAACTGCCTCATGTACACAGACAACCCTCTCCTCCTACCATCAAACATTAATACATGCGAGAGATGCAATTATACAGCCAAACTGGAGGCTAAGCTCTCTCAACCCAAGACTGGATCAGACAGTCAAGAGGAGAACGGTTAATACTGGCATCACACCACCAGTCTCACATAGACCCACTAAACCAGCACCGGCAAAAAACACACATAAATACATGAAAACATACTAGGAGGCTCTAAATAAAAATCTGCAAAAGCAACAGAGACTTCCAAAGTAGACATCCAAGCAAGCTCCACTCCCACCACAAACCATGAAACACATACTTCACAAAACCAGTGTGCCACGCAATCACAGCCCTTAAGGCAAAATAACATACCCAACATACTAGTAATAGGTGACTCTATAGTCAGGCACACTGACATCCCACTCACTAGGCTGAATAAGGAGAAGGTTATTGTTAGCTGCCTGTCTGGTGCCAGGATCTGCCACATAACACATGCACTCAGGTCACTCCAGAACAAGTACAGCTACGACTCTGTCATTGTTCATGTTGGTGTGAATGACCTGAGCCACACCTCCCTGGACTACATGAAAAGAGACATGGAAGAGCTCTCTGATCACGTAGCCCAGGCTGGTATAACCCTGAGTAGCATCCTGCACTCACCAAGAATGATACCATGGTATAAAGAAAAAATTATTAATTTCAACAACTGGATAAGTTTCTGGTGTCATTCAAAGGGGATCCAATGTCTGTCCACCTGGGATGACATGCTCGACAAGCTTGTACCTGTCATCCTTAAGCTTTCGAATACTGGCCAAGGCTCTTGCCGCCCCCATAGTGCCTTTTTTAGACAAGGCTCAAAAGACAAACCCACCACCATAAATAGCACAAGTAACAAAAAATTAAGGGTAATGCTACTCAATGCCAGAAGTCTAAACCTCAAAATGCACGCACTCGAGGCACTCCTCAGTATGGAGAAAATCAATATATGTGCAGTAACAGAAACCTGGTTTAAAGCTTTAGAGAGCACCCCAGCATTACCAGGCTACAACTCATACCATATGTTTCGGCCACAGAACCCGACCGAAATACAAAAGGCGGGGGCATATCCATATTCATTAAGGATACCCACACCTCCAGGTTAGTGGCTCAGCACGATGCTTCAGAGATCATCTACATGCAACTAACAACAGACAAAACTTCAATTGAAATTGTAGCTTGTTACAGATCACCCACCATGTCCCAGGACCCCCATTCCACATTTCTGGAAACACTGGGAAACATAAAGGTCCTACCAAACACCCTGATATTGGGTGATTCCAATTACCAAAACATTAACTGGGAGAATAATGCAAGTACTAACTCCCTTGCCCAACATTTCCTTGAATTTATAAACTCAAATGCCCTGGATCAACTGGTCAACACTCCCACCAGAGGTGACAACATATTGGACCTGGTCATCACCAACATGTGCGACCAGTGTTCCACACTGGAGGTCAACCCCTCGCTGGTTAGATCTGACCATAAACAAATCACTTTGGATATCCACATTCCGCCCCCACCCCCGGACAAGGAAATTACTGTGAAAAACTTTTCAAAAGCAAACTTCATGTTACTTAAGACCGAGTTGAAAAGTTACAAAGCCCCCATGCTAAAGGATAATGCTGTCCAAGCTGCAAAATCCTTTACTAATGCATTCTATGGGCACCTACAAGAATGCATGGATCGTGCTATCCCAAGCAAAACCAAAACTCACTGCTCCAAGAAAAGGAAACCAGTCTGGTGGACCCCTGTCATAAACAAGCTTTACAATAGATAGAAGAAACTAGTACAGAAAGAGTAAAATCCCAAGAAGGGAAGATATCCCTGATCAGTTTCAGCAAGAAACTACGATCCCTCATAAAATCATCCAAGGTGAGTTTCGAAAAAAAAAATTTCCAAGGACTCCAAGGATAACCACAAGGCATTATTTTGATATGTCAATAATCTAAGTAGCAATGCTCAGATCTGCTCAGAGTTAGTGCAGAATGGCACAAAATACAATGAACCAACCGATATTGCCAACATCCTGGCAGACAGGTTCAGTGCAAACTTCACCCCCCTCTCACCGCCAAAAGGGCCCATAACCATACCAGAAGAATGTAGAGCCCCTAAAATCACAGACACGCAGGTTAAAACAGCCCTCTCCAAAGCCACAAACAGAGCATCAATGGAACCAGACAGTGTCCCAGGCTGCATCCTACATGAGCTCAAAGATGAACTAACCCCTTACCTAAACACACTGTTCAAACTCAGCCTCTCCATAGGCTACGTACCCATAGAGTGGCAAACAGCAACAGTTATTCCACTCCACCAAGGTGGAGCCACAACAGACCCCGAGAACTATCATCCTATAAGCCTGACTAGCTTTGTCTGAAAGGCTATGGAGTGCATCATCATCATGGAACTCATTAACAGAGACATTGGGAACCTCCAAACACTGGACCCTACCCAGTTCGGCTTTGTTAAGGGCAGATCATGCCTCCTAAACCTGCTGGACTTCTTTGAGACAGTTACCAAGGCTATAGATGAGGTAAAGGTGGTACACACAGCCTACCTAGACCTCACAAACACCTTCAACACCATTACTCATTCTGGTATTATAGACAAGCTCATCAGCCTGAACATAAACCACTATGTCACAAGATGGGTTGCCAACTGGCTCATGGACAGAACCCACACAGTGAGAGTTGAGGGAGCTAGGTCTGACTCTAAACCGGTTACAAGTGGTGTTCCCCAGGGCTCAGTCCTAGGACCTCTCCTTTTCAGCATATATTTCTCAGAGGTGCAGTCAAGCACTGGCGGACTATGGCTGACCAAGTTCACAGACGACTGCAAACTAGGGGCTGTAATTGACTCTACAGCTGACACAGACATCCTCCTAAAGGGTCTCACTGAGACGAATACCTGGTGTCAAAATCATGGCCTCAAGCTAAATGCCAAAAAGTGCATAGTCATCCCCTTTAGAAAAAAACAAAGTACCCACAGATTACCACATAGGTGGTAGTCCCCTAAATACAGAATACATAATAAGGGATCTGGGGACCCAAGTAGATAGTAATCTCTCCTTTGAAAATCACATTGCCAAAGTAGTTAGAAAATCCTTCTATGTGGCCCACCTAATCACAAAAGGGTTTGCATCCAGATCAAAAGAGGTCATTGTGCCCCTCTACTCATCACTCATCAGACCCATCATATAGTACAATGCCCCATTTTTGATGTACCTTACAAGACACCTCCAACTGCTGGAAAGATCACAGAAGTATCTCACCAAGAGGATCACTGGCCTCAAACAGATGCCCTATGCAGCTCGACTGAAGAAACTCCAGCTGTACTAGGTTGCATACCGCCTACTCAGAGGTGATCTCTGCCTGACATGCAAGGCCATGTCCAACCCAGAATTGATGGACATGCTTCACCTAAAGAAAACCTTATCCCCTCAAGCCACATGCTCTAGGGATCTAAACCTCACCACAACAATAAATAGGATGTGCTGGAGGGGTAGATTCCTGTCCCAGAGACTTGCCATGCTTTGGAACAAGATTCCAATCTACATTAGGCAGAGCACCTTGTTAACACTCTTCAAGAGAAACCTTGACGAGTGGATTGGAAACAGAAAGCTTACCCCGGGAATCACTTCAGTGGCTCTGCTGGACAGAGGCACAGGGAACTAATCTAAGGGGGTGGCAAAAGTCAACACATTCTGGCTAGGCTTATAAATGCTTTTGGGCAGATAGCCTAGTACCTACCTATCTTTATATGGATGTATGTACCAGGGTCCGAGTTCAACATGTATTTTGCCAATAATGCCTTAGCAGATGTCTTTCTACATGTTCATAGGTTTAGTACTAAGCTAACTGCCCTTGTGAGCCATTTTAAGCCTAGCCAATTATCCCTTGTGAGACTCAAACCCTGCACCTTGTGTTTGCAAGGCAAACACCTTAGGCATTAAGCCACCCTCCCAATGTTGCTGCTGAAGGGCACATTTAGCTGGTACAGGCCTCACTTACATCCATTATTATGTCTTTGGCTTTCTAGTGGTGTACTATTGCATCAGAGTCCAAGGTACACTCCCATTTTTTCTATTACTTTTTAATAACGTTTGTGCAGTGTGCTGAGGTGCACAGCTCCATTGAAACATGCTTAATGATTGTAATTGGCAATTACTATGTTTTGTTTAAACCATGTTTTAATTAAGAGTTGTGGGCCCTGACAGGTTAATGCAGTGGTCTGCAAAAGCAATGGTCTCAGGTTCAAAACATGGAACAGGTGCTTATTTTGTAAATGTGTATTACAAGTTTAAAAACACATATAGTCAATATAGCTCTGCTTAGTGAAGCTGGTCAGTGATGTGTGACATGCAGCAACCTGCTAAAAATATAAAGAAAAGAAAAATAGGAATATAGGAAAGTGGTGAAATTAGGTGCAAGCAGGGGGAAAATATAGTGAAAGGCAGGTAGGGATGTGCAGGAAGGGTGTAGGAAAGAACCATAGACAGCTATTTCTTGTACATCAACAGCTGTGCACTTTGACAGAATTTGTACATGACTTTCAACTCTCAACCTCAGAGAAAGGAGTAAGGACAACATAACTGCATTCTCAAGCCAATTGGACCAAATTACATGTGTCTCGTGGGCACATCTGCAAAATGGAGAGCTATGTATGTGACAATTCTTTGGGGGGGCAGGTGTCCATTGTTTTTAAGGTGAAAGTGGAATGTGGGAGAAGGGACATAGGTACAAGTTGGGGACAGAAGTTGGGTAGGTGAGGATGCATTTGCAGACAGACAGGACAGACAAGACAGCAGAGACCAGCGATGTGTGATGAATGCTGGGGCTGAACACCTTAGATAAGGAGGATTTTGTGGAATCCCAAGTCCCATGTGCCTCCATGAGGCAGCAGCTTGACTCACATCCCCACCCATGGGACGTTCGGCACAGCTCCTTCACTGCCCCATGGGAGGAAGTGGTGGAGGCTAGGCACCAGGATGAGGCTACCAGATTGACCAGAATTCCCTCAATCTGGCACAGGCGGAGGTCAAACCCATGGCAGACTATCCTGTGCATCAAGACCAGCATCTCATCATGAGTGACACCTCCCCCTCCAGCACCTCTCCTAGAGGGGGGTCTGGCCCCATCCTGTGGGGTGATAATACCCAATGCCACAGGTAGTGCAGGGGCAGCGGGGGGGACCACTGTTCTGGGTCCCAAACTTGCTGTAATCCTACAAGATTTCCTTGAAAGGGTCACTGAATCCCTGAACAAGAGTATGAAATTTTGGCTTACTTTGACCTTGTCATGGCTTCAGACACCACCACACATGTTGATATCACAGATCACCTATCATAACATAAATTCCAATGCAAACTGATAGCCAATTGACTCTCTGACAGAACTCAAACTGTAAGGTAGGGGAAACTCTTGTAGTTAGAAAAGCATCCCACAGGGTTCTGTTGTTTGTCATTCTTCTCTGAAGTAGATTTTAGGATAATGTAGCTATGCTTGCTGAAGACTTCAGACTGTTCACATTTTTCAATTCACTCTCTATTCTCAGATACTCTATCAGAAGTTGGACCACATATAGCACTGCATTTCCCTGATCTGATATCTCCTTCTTTGTGGAGTGGAGCAAAAAAAAATATCAGGTAACATGTATGAAATAAGGAGCAAAAAAGTAATCTGTTTGAAACTAGTAAACTGCTTGCTACAAATCTAACTGTGGCATGCCATAGTTAGAATGCCACACATACAGTGCTTCAGGTGTGACCACAGATGCACTATCAGCAATCATGTCTTAGTGCTGCAATCCTTCCCCATTGACAACTACCACTTTAGCTATGAATCTGGTAAATGTAAAAAAAAAAAAAAGAATAAAAAAATGCAGTATAGCTACATTTGGGAAAGACATCACCCCATCATCTCACACTGAGGTTGATACCAACCTAAAATCAAATTGAATTATATGGTCTTCATTACCCATAGTTTTCATAATGGTGATGATTTTTTATTACCATGTCTTAGTCGTGATTAAGAAATCAATCTGTCTTGCTTGGTAATTTCTGGGGGGGGGGTTATCTTCTTTTGGTCTTATGTAGTCTTGATCCTTTTATACTATACCATTATTAAAACCCTCCTTGAATAC